>NC_133310.1:14165301-14352560 GCF_012295235.1 Primulina huaijiensis | reverse complement strand
TGATGTGGAAATTTTATCTAGCATAAAGAATTGGCTAGCCAATAAATTCCAAATGAAAGATTTGGGAGAAGCAAGTTACATTCTTGGGATTAAGATTATTCAAGATCAGAAAAATAAACTTGTGGCATTGTCTCAAGCATCATATATTGACAAGGTACTTGTCAGATGTGCGATGCAAAACTCCAAGAAAGGAAACTTGCCTTCTAGACATGGAGTTCATCTCTCAAAAGAGCAGTGTCCCAGAACACCGCAAGAAGAAGAGAGAATGAGATGGATTCCCTATGCATCAACAGTTGGTAGTCTCATGTATGCAATGTTATGTACAAGACCCGAAATATTCTTTGCAGTGGGAGTGGTTAGTCGATATCAGTCAATTCCAAGATTAGATCATTGGGTAGCATTGAAGCATATACTCAAATACTGAGAACGACTAGAAACTATATGCTAGTATATTCTATTGAGGATTTGATTCCTCTTGAATATACAGATTTTTATTTCCAATCAGATAGGGACTCTAGAAAGTCTACTTCTGGTGTGGTGTTCACTTTAGGAAATGGTGCCATTATATGGATGAGTGTTAAGCAAACTTGTGTTGCTGATTCAACTACGGAGGCCGAGTATGTAGCAGCTTGTGAAGCGGCAAAAGAGGCAGTTTGGCTTCGTGAGTTCTTGAGAGATCTGGAAGTTGTTCCAAACCTGCATGAACCAATCAAGCTCTATTGTGACAATAGTGGAGCGGTGGCCAATGCCAAAGAACCTAGAAACCACCGCAGAGGAAAGCACATAGAGCCAAAGTTTCACTTGATAAGAGACATTATCAAGTGAGGAGATGTATATGTTCAAAAGATCGCTTCTACGAACAATGTAGCTGATCCATTTACTGAGACATTGCCTGCTCAAAGTTTTGAACAACATCTTGAAGGGATGTGACTCAAAAACATGTCTCATTTGCTTTAAGGGCAAGTGGGAGATTGTTGGGATTTGTGCCCAAAAACAAATGATTTTAATTAATGTGGGAAATATTTCAATATTGTTTTTGCATGCATGTTTTTTGATACTTTATAAATATCTAGAATCCCAAGATTATTATTATGTGATTTTTAATATATGTGTAACGTACCGAAACTTTTGAACTACTTGAAATTTGCGGAAAAATAAAAAATTTCTTAAATACGAAAATGAACTATCACTTCAATCATCAACTCATTATTCCTTCCAAAATAATTGCAACAAAAGATCTCAAATAAGGTTTGCTAAAACACTTGTTTTAAAAAAAATCGTAAACGGTAACGTGAAATCAGAGTATTTGGAACTTTTCATACATTCTTAAAAAGACTTGGGCGGTCCTCGGGTTTAGCCTCCTGCTCAGTCCAAGCCAGCTCCTTGGTCCCCACCCCCAGTCTCCTCACCTACATCGATCAAGTCTAGTAAGTCTAAAGACTCAACACGTATAAACTGAAATTAACAAGTAATACGTAATAAAATCACATGCAATTTTAAAATAGAACGTACATACTTGAACTCTAACGTGCATACATAAGCTTGAACATACGTACATATCATAGACGTGCCATCAACATAAAACTTTTCTTAAACATGCTTGCATACTTGTACATATATAGACTTCATCATTTTGCGTAGAGGCATGTTTCAAAGCAAGTGACCCATACATAAATGCGCCTGATCAGACTAAACCACAGTACTGGGCTGACAGGGAAAATCCACTGCCACATACATAAGATCCCCGTTCATGCTTTAACGGGTGGATTGGTCCCTGGTCATGATTTACCGCTTTTCAATCCTGTTCTAACCCCGTTCATGCTTTAACAGGGTGGATTGGTCCCTGGTCATGCTTTACCGCTTTCCAATTCCATGCATTAATTTGTCAAAAGACATTTAGCATACCTCAAAAACTTAAAAATATTTTCTTCTGCACGTCGAACTTACTTACAAAGTGTTGAGGGATTCGTTGGGTCTCGCTCGGGGCCACTGCTGCGCATACTAACAAGATTTCAAGCACTTATTTCAATACTTAGACATAATAATCGTGCTCACCACCCAAAATGACAATTTTCTTATGACGTTCTAAATCGCTCGTGACTTGACCTCATTTAATCATTGTAATAAGCCATAACATCAACCCCCGAAAAAAATCCTAAAATGATGTGTGAACATTTCCCAAAACATATAAGACATGAGCCTAAAATAGTATTTTGAAAAGTCATAGACGGGCGCCTAGGCGCTGGACAGCACTGTCTAGCGCCGCGGCGCTAGCAATGCTGTAGGCCTAGTGCTGCGGTGCCTCAAGGGCAGCACTGCAGCTCCAGGCTTGCGTAGAACGGGTGCTGCACTAATCCTGTGCATGACCAACACAAAATAATACCTTTTGATGCAAATTTTAAAAGTTACGCACAAACGTCTCGGACCGATGCAACGAGACTCATCTTAGGATGCTATGACAAGGATTCAACTCAAACAAATGTCCCCAAAACAACGACGCACAACAACTACGCAACATAACCCATAAACATGAATTTTGAAACCAAAATACTTCCTACGACTTCTAATGCAAAGAAATGCTTATCGACCCGAGACGAAGCACAAAACATCAACCCCACATCATACTCACAATACTTAAATGCAGCAGCAGTCACCGAACATTCCCAATTAAGCATGCAACAAATAAACTTCGAGAATACATCAATAACATAATTTTCATAAAACGCAATTGGCGTAGTCCCACAAAAAACACAATAACTCACTCAATTTTTATCCAAATATTTCGATTTTATATCAAATCAAAGATATAAAAAATTTATACGATTTATATGTTAAAAGTTTTCCCAAAAACACGACCGAAAAATCGCACTACTCGAATATACAGCAAAACAAAATTTTTAGATCCAAAAACGTTCAAAATTCGATCGAAACATTCCCTGCTCAAGCTTTGCACATCACACATGGATTTTTACGAACTAAAACATCGCAACACATACTATGACATGATCGACGTTGTAAAAATAGAATATACGTGCCTTTTGATATGAAAAACTCATGATACGGCGGTACCAAAGCGGAAACGGAGCGAGGCTTGATCCGGGACGAACGTGACACTATTTTTCTTGAAGAAAAATCAACGAAAGCTCCTTGTAATGTTCAGAGAATAGGGCAACAGCTAGAACTCCGAGAACCCTAGGTTTTGCTCTCAAGGAATAATTTCTGAAAATGTGATTTTTATGTGCGTGTGTGTGTAATCGGTTGGTGTGTGAGAAGTGTGTGTGTGTTCATGAGTTTAGGTAGTAATTATGGAGAATTATGTGCTAAATTGATAAATAAAAACTAATTTAAAATACTAACTCTCCTCTAATTATAATAAAATCTCTAAATTTAAGATAACTTGCACAAGTGTCATAACTTTTAAAAGTTTAAAAATCATAAAATAACTAAATAAATAATTTAGGTTTTAAGATGCTAAGACTTAATAAATTATTTAAAATGTCACATCCTTAATTTAAAAATAAAATACCACATAAAAATATTTGCCAAAATCGTCACCGATTTCTTTTCCTCGATCCCGCATCGAATAATCGCCTGAAACATGAACTCAAGAAAATATTTTATCGCGCATTACATAAACATAAATAATTTAAAATAATGCAATTTCATAAAACATGCATAGGTAAACTCATTTTAAAATTAAATAAATGATTAAACAATTAAATAAATGAATGAGTTTTACGTGTACTGATTTTGTGCTCTATAGTTCCTCTCCCACTTATATAAATTTCGTCCTCGAAATTAAATCCTACCAAACAGTTCTGGATAGCTACTCTTCATATCTGCCTCGGTCTCCCAAGTGGCCTCCTCCACTGATTGATTTAGCCACCTGAATTTGACCAGCTTGACCACTTTATTCCAAAGTCTAAGCTCCTATTTGTCTAGGATTTGGACGGGTCTTTCCTCATATGAGAGACCTGGAGCAAGATGCAACAGTTCATAGCTTAAAAAATGTGAAGGATTCGCTAGGTACTTCCTCAGCATCGAGATGTGGAACACATTGTGTACACCAGCCAGATTCGACGGTAGGGCTACACGGTAAGCTAGTGTCCCAAATCTGTCAAGAATCTCGAACGGCCCAATAAAACTCGGACTAAGCTTGCCTCTCTTTCCAAATCTCATAACACCCTTCATAGTTGCTATCTTCACGAAAATGTGATCACCTACAGCAAACTCGAGATCCCTTCTCCTCTTGTCAGCATTACTCTTCTGACGACTCTGGGCGGTCTTCATTTTGTCTCGGATGTTGACCACCACATCTGCAGTCTACTGAACTATTTCTGCACCAAGTTCTGCTTTTTCACCGACTTCATCCCAATGAATCGGCGATCAGCACTTCCTTCCATACAACGCCTCGTATGGAGTCATACCAATAGATAATTGAAAGCTGTTATTATATGTAAACTCCACTAGAGGTAGCTTCGATTCCCAAGTCCCATGGAAATCGATCATACAGACTCGCAATAAATTCTCCAAAACCTGAATCACTCGATCAGACTGGCCATCTGTCTGCGGCTGAAAATTTGTACTGAAGAGCGGCTTCGTCCCCATGGTTGCATGTAGACTCTTCCAGAAGGACGATGTAAACCTAGGGTCCCTGTCGGACACAATTGAAATTGGGATCCCGTTCAATCGAACTATCTCCCTGATAAAGAGCTCCGCATACTGCGTCATGGAGAAAGTCGTCTTCACTGGTAATAAGTGTGCCGACTTAGTGAGTCGATCAACTATAACCCAGATGACATTGGATCCTCTGACTGACCTCGGTAACCCAACAACAAAATCCATAATGATATTCTCCCATTTCCACTCAGGGATAGGGAGTGGCTTAAGCATCCCTGCTGGCCTCTGATGTTCAGCTTTCACTTGTTGGTAAGTTAGACATTCTGACACGCATCGGTGGATGTCTCTCTTCATGCCTGGCCACCAATACAGAATCTTCAAATCTTTGTACATTTTGGTACCTCCAGGATGAATGGAATACGGAGATGCATGTGCCTCTGACAGAATATCCTCTCTGATGGAATCAACATTAGGCACCCACATTCTACCTCTGTATCTCACAATACCCTCGGACACTGAGTAGAATACACTGCCCTTGGCTTCATCCTTCAGTCTCCATTTCTGCAATTGCTCATCTGAAGGCTGTCCTCTACGGATTCGGTCTAGAAGATCAGACTTGGCTGTCATATTAGACATCCTAGGAGCTCTGCCCTTACGATAAACCTCTAAGCCAAATCTCTGAATCTCAGACTGAAGGGTTCTCTGTACTTACAAATGTACTATGACTGCAAATTTTCTGCTCAAGGCATCTGACACAACGTTAGCTTTCCCTGAATGGTAGCTAATTTCGCAATCGTAGTCTTTTCCCAACTCTAACCACCGTCTCTGTCTCATATTTAATTCTTTATGCGTGAAGAAATACTTGAGGCTCTTGTGATCAGTGAATATCTGACATTTCTCACCGTACAAGTAGTGTCTCCAAATCTTCAATGCAAAGACAACGGCGGCTAATTATAGGTCGTGAGTCGGGTAATTCTTCTTGTGTACCTTCAACTATTTGAAAGCATAAGCTATAACCCGATCGTGCTGCATCAACACTTCGCCTAACTCGAGCTTAGATGCATCGGTGTATAACACAAAATTACCTTGCCCTGATGGCATGGATAGAACTTGCGTTGAAATAAGAGCTTGTTTCAAAGTATCACAGCTCTTCTCAAATTCATCACTCCTTATGAATTTGGCATTCTTCTTGGTCAGTGAAGTGTGTGGCACTGCTATCGACGAAAACCCCTGAATAAACTTACGGTAGTAGCCGGCTAAGCCCAGAAAACTGCGGATCTCTGGCGCATTCTTCGGCTCAACCCATTCCTTAACGACTGCCACCTTTGTTGGATCCACCTCAATCCCACTGCTAGACACTATGTGACCCAAAAACGCAACCTTCTCCAACCAGAATTCACACTTACTGAACTTCGCAAATAATTTGCGACTCTGCAAGATCTGTGAAACCGTCCTCAAATGCTGGCTGTGCTCCTCATGGCTCTTCGAGTAAATAAGAATATCGTCAATGAATACTATGACAAATTGATCAATATAAGGCTGAAATACTTGGTTCATGAGGTCCATGAATATAGCTGGAGCATTCGTCAGTTCGAATGGCATTACTAAGAACTCGTAATGCCCATACCTGGTTTTGAAGGCCGTCTTATGAACATCTGCATCCTTTACCTTTAGCTGATGATACCCAGATTGAAGATCTATCTTAGAGAAAACTTTAGCCTCCGACAACTGATCAAACAAGTCTTCGATCCTTGGTAGTGTGTATTTATTTTTGATTGTTACCTTGTTCAACCCTCGGTAATCGATGCACAGTCTCATGCTCCCGTCTTTCTTCTTCACAAATAGCACGGGTGCGCCCCAAGGTGAGAAACTAGGACGGATGAATTCTTTGTCCAGAAGCTCCTGAATCTGCTGTTTGAGCTCTAACATCTCAGCTGGAGCTAATCGGTACGGTGCCTTAGAGATTGGCACAGTGCCTGGCATAAGATCGATTGCAAACTCCACTTCCCTCTCTGGTGGAAGACCTGTGATGTCATCTGGAAAAACGTCAGGAAAATCTCGAACTACTGGTACCTCAGATATAGGCGGAGAGGGTACGTCAGGTGCGGAAATAATGATAGCCAAGAACGTCTGACACCCCTTAGAAATAAGTCTTTGCGCCTGCATGCAAGGGATCATGCGAGGGAAGCTTCTCCATCTAACTAGCTCGAAGAAAAACTGCTCCATGCCCAACGGTCCTACCAATACTGACCTTTTCTGAAAATCGATGAGAACTCTGTTCTTCGTCAGCCAGTCCATTCCCAAAATGATATCAAATTCTGGCATCGGCAACAAGATCAGATCGGCATATACTAGGTGGCCCTGCAGTTCAAGATCGATATCTCTGACCACTCTAGTAGCTAATAACTCTTCCCCTGATGGGACTGTCACTGAATAGCTTACGTCGAGTCCAATAGACTTGACGTCCAGATGATTAGCGAACGTCTCCGAAATGAAAGAGTGGGTGGCCCTTGTGTAAGGCCCGAGATTTGATTTCGGTGATTTGAAATTAATTATCGACAAAATAATATAATTATGAAAGATCGTTCCGAGACTTGGATTGAGTAGCAACAGACTTGAGGAAGCATGGAATTTGTCGAAGAAAGTAGTAACCAAGAAGCAGGAACAGACCACTGCGCGCACATGCGCGGAGTAATGAGCTAAGCATTGTGCGAGACAGAACATCTCGCGCATATGCGCGAGACATGTCGCGCATATGCGCGAGAGGGTGATTTCCCGGAAGGCGAGTCCAGAGAGTTGGGCGCACCTGCGCGGCGTGGAGGCGCGCATATGCGTGAGTATTGTATGCCGAGACAATAGGTCTCGCGCATATGCGCGAGGACGCATGCAGTTTGCAAATCAGCCACGTTTCCTTGGCATGCCACTTGTTATGTATATATATATCTATAGATAGTGTAGTCTTCAGAAAAGTAAAGGGGAAAGAATCGAAAATTTGGGGAATTCATAAGCATTTGATTTTAGAATTTGATTTGCGAAAGATTGGCTCAGCTGATTTGAAATCCGAGTACAGCACCGAGTTCCTAGCAACGACAGCTACAACTGGACATAAGTTTTACTACGTTTTGATATGATTTGAAAATATGATGTTGATGGAATTGAATAACATTCATATATGATGTTCTTGACATAGTAAACATAGTAGAATCGAAACCGGACTGAAGAATAAATACCGTATGGAATTATTATGATTTTCGGAATGAATTGACTGAGATTTGATAGCAGATTTGTATCATTACTGATTATGAATTGAGATTTGATTATATTGAAGTCAGATCAAAGAACAGACTGTGTATGTAATTGTTATGATTTTATGAATTGATATGATCGAGATTGTACAGATTTGCGATATGATATGTTATTATTGAAGATTATTATTCTTATTGTTATCGATTATGCGTTGTAATATTGTATCTATGATGTTGAGATTGACGTGGTTATCAAGACTGGATTGTTATGCCGTCGAAACATCAGTAGATTGATATTGATCAGATTCAGTAGTGATTTAGATTGTACTGTTATGTAGTGACATTGATCAGATTGTGTATTGATTTGAGTATTGATCAGAACACGTCTTAAATTGAGTTGTATAGTGATACTGTATTTCTGGATACGTCATTTCAGATTGAGTGACATTGATAGCTTCGACTTCGAGACTCCGACTGTATCAGATCGTCAGGAAGAAAGGTATAAATTTGATGTTGATGCGGGATTGCACAACTCGAATTAGATTCGACTTGAGTTTCCCAAAATCACATACTTTACTTTATTGCATTGATAATTGCAATTGAATGAGATTGATACACTTGGGCTATTGATTGATGTATTGAGTCATAGGCTGATTCGCCTAGTCGTTGGCTGATTCGCCAAGTCTTCGGCTGATTCGCCAAGGCACTGGACGTGTAAATTTTATCGATGTCGCTTAGGAGTTGATTCATTCCTATCGCTAAGATTCGATATATGTGTTAATGTCAAGAAACTGGGATCCCTAGATTAGAGATGAGTCGAGTCTGAGATGACGAGTCAGGAGTTGATTTACAGTGTTATATCCCTTCATGTTTTCAGAATTGATACATGTTATTGATAACTGTTATATGTTTTTGTACATGTTTTATATAATTACATGTATACATGATTTATACTGGGATTATATCTCACCGGAGTTATCCGGCTTTTGTCTTGTTTGTATGTTTGCATGACAACAGGTGGGATAGGATCAGAGTCAGGAAGAGGATAAGAGAGAGTCAAGATTAGCGTGGAGATCCGGGGCCAGAAGCAGAGTAGGATTCAGCCCTTGATGTATAGATGCTGAACCTAGTTGAGATAGATATCTGTAGTACCTATGTGTAATTTTATACTGATATGTATATTAACTAGATTACATTACGTTTCCGCATTCATAATTTAAAAAGAAAATTTGTAGTCCCACTTTTCTTAATTGTTATTTGACCTTAATAATGATTAAGACATGGATTAGCGTCCGGGTCTCCACACCTTGAATCTTTCAAGGCCTTTGTGACGACTCTTTTTATGAAAATATTTCCTGAGAGACGTCAGCATAACACAAAACTTATCTCCCAAAATTCTAACCTTAACCTCAAACATAGTAAACAATTCATATCACCAAAGTATTAACTAGCACATTAATAAACCCAAATAAAATCTAACATATGCATGGCAAAAAATACGGTGCTTAATTAAATAAGTTTACCGGTCAGTAATGTCGTGTCTGGGTTCGCCTCCTGAGCATGCATGGCGAACACTCTTCCCTAGGTCAGCTGTGTCAACTGTGGGCACTCCTTTAACATGTGGTCACTTGCTCCGCATTTAAAGCACTTGCCCGACCCATATAAACACTGTCCCGAGTGCTGACGGTTGCACTTCGGCTACACCGGGTACTCACCCAGCCTCTGAGGAGCCTTCTGCTGTGGAACAGGACCTTTGCCTTTCTGTGGTCCCTGAAGAGGCTTCTTCTCTGGTTGCCCCTAGAACGGCCTCTTAAACTGAGGTCGTTGCCGCTGCTGTTGTGGTGCCTGATACGGCCTCTTGCCTTTCTATCGTTCTCAATGTCCCTCTGATCCTGTTCTGCCGCCAAATCTCTAGACTCGGCAACTGCGTTAGTAGTAGGACCAGCAACTCGGACATCACGACGCAATATCGGCCGCAATCCATCCATGAAATGCCTCAACTTCTCCCGGGCATCATTAGCTATCAGGGGTACAAAGTAAAACCCCCTCTCAAACTTTCTCACAAACTCTGCTACATTGTTGTCTCCTTGTTGCAGCGTCATGAACTCCCTGGTCAGTCTAGATCGTACTTCTTCAGTGAAGTACTTGGAGTAAAACACTTCATTGAACCCATTCCAAGTCAAGGTCTGCAAATTAACTGCTACTGACACACTTTCTCACCAACGCCTGGCGTCTCTTGACAGAAAGAAAGTGGCACATCTAACCCGATCTACATCCCGTAGCTCCATAAAGTCAAAAATCACCTCGATGGATTTAATCTATCCCTTATCCACCATCGGGTCGGTAGTTCCCGAAAACTCATTCGCATCCATCCCCCAAAATCTTTCATACAGAGCCTCAGGTCGGGGCCTCGCCCCTGCGTCAGCTGCAGCTTGGTTCCCCGCAAACTGCGCGAAGAACTGCGTCATACCTGCAAGCATCTGCGCCTGCATATCTGGAGTTGGACAAG
Organism: Primulina huaijiensis; assembly: GCF_012295235.1. NCBI lineage: Eukaryota > Viridiplantae > Streptophyta > Magnoliopsida > Lamiales > Gesneriaceae > Primulina > Primulina huaijiensis. The sequence continues at coordinate 14,342,186 of NC_133310.1, read as the reverse complement.
GGGGAGTGACCCTCTCTTCATCTCGAGCCTCTCTGTCCTCTTCCCTTGCTTCACGATTAACCATACGTCTGCGAGGCATACTGTTCCCAAAACTTACCCAACACGTAAACCCAACATGCATGAACATAATATCATAACATAAGATGCATGAAATTTTAATTTAAATATGCACATGGTGAAATCATGGCTTGATGCTTACTACATCAAATAATTCAAAACCTTAAACTTACAGATTTGAGGTGTGGCTTCGTGAGTTTCTCGCAACTGGCAGTAGGCATAACCCTTTACAAGAACTCCGCTCTGATACCAAATGTAACGTACCGAAACTTTTGAACTACTTGAAATTTGCGGAAAAATAAAAAATTTCTTAAATACGAAATAAACTATCACTAAAGTCATCAACTCATTATTCCTTCCAAAATAATTGCAACAAAAGATATCAAATAAGGTTTTCTAAAACACTTGTTTAAAAAAAAAATCGTAAACGGTAACGTGAAATCAGAGTATTTGGAACTTTTCTTAAATTCTTAAAAAGACTTAGGCGGTCCTTGGGTTTAGCCTCCTACTCAGTCCAAGCCAGCTCTTTGGTCCCCACCCCAGTATCCTCAACATCCTCCTCACCTGCATCGATCAAGTCTAGTGAGTTTAAAGACTCAACACGTATAAACTGGAACTAACAAGTAATACGTAATAAAATCACATGCAACTTTAAAATAGAACGTACATACTTGAACTCTAACTTGCATACATAAGCTTGAACATACGTACATATCATAGACGTGCCATCAACATAAAACTTTTCTTAAACATGCTTGCATACATGTACATACATAAACTTCATCATTTTAAGTAGAGGCATGTTTGAAAGCAAGTGACCCATACATAAATGCGCCTGATAAGACTAAACCATAGTACTGGGCTGACAGGGAAAATCCACTGCCACATACATGAGATCCCTGTTCATGCTTTAACGGGTGGATTGGTCCCTGGTCATGATTTACCGCTATCCAATCCTGATCTAAACCCATTCATGCTTTAACGGGGTGGATTGGTCCTTGGTCATTCTTTACCGCTTTCCAATCCCATACATAATTTGGTCACAAGACATTTAGCATACCTCAAAAACTTAAAAATATTTTCTTTTGCACGTCGAACTTACTTACAAAGTGTTGAGGGATTCGTTGTGTCTCGCTCGGGACTTGACCTCTTTTATTCATTGTACTAAACCATGACATCAACCCCCGAAACAAATCCTAAAATGATGTTTGAACATTTCCCAAAACATAGAAGACATGAGCCTTAAATAGTGTTTTGAAAAGTCATAGATGAGCGCCTAGGCGCTAGGCAGTGCTGCTTCATTTAATCATTGTACTAAGCCATGACATCAACCCACGAAACAAATTCTAAAATGATGTGAGAACATTTCCCAAAACATAGAAGACATGAGCCTAAAATAGTGTTTTTAAAAGTCATATAAGAGCGCCTAGGCGCTAGACAGCGCTGCGCTGCGGCACTGCCTAGCACCTAGGCGCTAGCACTGCCGCAGGCCTAGTGCTGCGGTACCACAAGGGCAGCGCCTTGACGCCAGGCTTGCGCGGAACGGGAGCTGCGGCGCTAATCCTGCGCACAACCAACCCAAAATAACACCTTTTGATGCAAATTTTAAAAGTCACGCACAAACGACTCGAACCAATGCAACGAGACTCATCTTAGGAGGTTATGACAAGGATTCAACTCAAACAAATGTCCCCAAAACAACAACGCACAACAACTACGCAACATAACCCATAAACATGAATTTTGAAACCAAAATACTTCCTACGACTTCTAATGCAACCAAGTGCTTATCGACCCGAGACGAAGCACCAAACATCAACCCCACATCATACTCACAATACTTAAACGCAGCAGCAGTCACCCAATGCTCCCAATGAAGCCTGCAACAAATAAACTTCGAGAATACATCAATAACATAATTTTCATAAAACGCAATTTGAGCAGTCCCACGAAAAACACCATAACTCACCCAATTTTTATCCAAATATTTTGAACCTTATATCAAAACAAAGGTATCAAAAAGTTATACGATTTATATGTTGAAAGTTATCCCAAAAACACGACCAAAAAATCACAGTACTCGAGTATACAGCAAAACAAAATTTTTAGATCAAAAAACGTTCAAAATTCGATCGAAACATTCCTTGCTCAAACTTTGCACATCACACATAGATTTTTACGCATAAAAACATCGTAACACATACTATGACATGATCGACGCAGGATAAATAGAATATACGTGCTTTTTGATATGAAAAACACATGATACGGCGATACCGAAGCGGAAACAGAGCGAGGTTTGATCCGGGACGAACGTGGCACTATTTTTCCTTGAAGAAAAATCAACGAAAGCTCCTTGTAATATTCAGAGAAAAGGGTGGCTGCTAGAACTCCAAGAACCCTTGGTTTTGCTCTCAGGGAATAATTTATGAAAATGTGATTTTTGTGTGTGTGTGTGTGTTCTCGGTTGGTGTGTGAGAAGTGTGTGTGTGTGCATGAGTTTAGGTAGTAATTAGCGAGAATTATATGCTAAATTGATAATTAACAACTAATTTAAAATACTAACTTCCCCTAATTATAATAAAATCTCTAAATTTAAAATAACTTGCACAAGTGTCATAACTTTTAACAGTTAAAAAATCATAAAATAACTAAATAAATAATTTAGGTTTAAAGATGCTAAGACTTAATAAATTATTTAAAATGCCCCATCCTTAACTTAAAAATAAAATACAACATAAAAATATTTGCCAACATCGTAATCCGTCTCTTTTCCTCGATCCCGCATCGAATAATCGCCTAAAACATGAACTCAAGAAAATATTTTATCGCGCATCACATAAACATAAATAATTTAAAATAATACAATTTCATAAAACATGCGTAGCTAAGCTCATTTTAAAATTAAATAAATTATTTAACAATTAAATACATGCATGAATTTTACGTGTACTGATTTTGGGCTCTACAATTTGTATATAAATGTTATATACATGCATGAGGATAATATTTAAAATATAATTATCTAAATATGTCCGCAATTAGAAATTAAAGTTGGGATCTTTAATTTAAAATTGTTAGCATGGTTTATTTTAGAACTATCTTATCCGGATTATTATTAATGAGTTAATTATGAAAACGCTTTATATAATTTGATTATATAGGATTAGAGCATGATTAATTTTGAATCTCTATAAATTTCTGTATCACATTGAGAATTCAATATTAATCAATGATGGTCATATATGAGTCAATCTTAACGGGGTGGATTGGTCCCTTGTCATGCTTTACCGCTTTCCAATCTCATGCATAATTTGGTCACAAGACATTTAGCATACCTCAAAAACTTAAAAATATTTTCTTTTGCACGTCTATATTACTTACAAAGTGTTGAGGGATTCGTTGGGTCTCGCTCGGGGCCACTGCTGCACATACTAACAAGATTTCAAGCACTTAATATCCATACTTAGACATAATAATCGTGCTCACCACCCAAAATGTCAATTTTCTTATGACGTTCTAAATCGCTCGGGACTTGACCTCATTTATTCATTGTACTAAGCCATGACATCAACCCCCGAAACAAATCCTAAAATGATGTTTGAACATTTCCCAAAACATAGAAGACATGAGCCTTAAATAGTGTTTTTAAAAGTAATAGATGAGCGCCTAGGTGCTAGGCAGTGATGCTTCATTTAATCATTGTACTAAGCCATGACATCAACCCCCGAAACAAATTCTGAAATGATGTGTGAACATTTCCCAAAACATAGAAGACATGAGCCTAAAATAGTGTTTTTAAAAGTCATAGAAGAGCGCCTAGGCGCTAGATAGCGCTACGCTGCGGCACTGCCTAGCGCCTAGGCGCTAGCACTGCCGCAGGCCTAGTGCTGCGGTGCCACAAGGGCAGCGCCTTCACGCCAGGCTTGCGCGGAACGGGCGCTGCGGCGCTAATCCTGCGCACAACCAACCCAAAATAACACCTTTTGATGCAAATTTTAAAAGTCACGCACAAACGACTCGAACCGATGCAACGAGACTCATCTTAGGACGTTATGACAAGGATTCAACTCAAACAAATGTCCCCAAAACAAAGACGCACAACAACTACGCAACATAACCCATAAACATGAATTTTGAAACCAAAATACTTCCTACGACTTCTAATGCAACCAAGTGCTTATCGACCCGAGACGAAGCACCAAACATCAACCCCACATCATACTCACAATACTTAAACGCAGCAGCAGTCACCCAATGTTCCCAACGAAGCCTGCAACAAATAAACTACGAGAATACATCAATAACATAATTTTCATAAAACGCAATTTGAGCAGTCCCACGAAAACCACCATAACTCACTCAATTTTTATCCAAATATTTTGAATTTTATATCAAAACAAAGGTATCAAAAATTATACGATTTATATGTTGAAAGTTATCCCAAAAACACGACCGAAAAATCGCAGTACTGGAATATACAGCAAAACAAAATTTTTAGATCAAAAAACGTTCAAAATTCGATCGAAACATTCCTTGCTCAAACTTTACACATCACACATAGATTTTTACGCATAAAAACATCGCAACACATACTTTGACATGATCGACGCAGGATAAATAGAATATACGTGCTTTTTGATATGAAAAACTAACGATACGACGATACCGAAGCGAAAACAGAGCGAGGTTTGATCCGGGACGAACGTGACACTATTTTTCTTGAAGAAAAATCAACGAAAGCTCCTTGTAATATTCAGAGAATAGGGTGGCTGCTAGAACTCTAAGAACACTACGTTTTGCTCTCAAGGAATAATTTCTGAAAATGTGATTTTTGTGTGTGTGTGTGTTCTCGGTTGGTGTGTGAGAAGTGTGTGTGTGTGTGCATGAGTTTAGGTTGTAATTAGGGAGAATTATATGCTAAATTGATAATGAACAACTAATTTAAAATACTAACTTCCCCTAATTATAATAAAATCTCTAAATTTAAAATAACTTGCACAAGTGTCATAACTTTTAACAGTTTAAAATCATAAAATAACTAAATAAATAATTTAGGTTTTAAGATGCTAAGACTTAATAAATTATTTAAAATGCCACATCCTTAAATTAAAAATAAAATAACACATAAAAATATTTTCCAACATCGTAATCCGTCTCTTTTCCTCGATCTCGCATCGAATAATCGCCTGAAACATGAATTCAAGAAAATATTTTATCGCGCATCACATAAACATAAATAATTTAAAATAATACAATTTCATAAAACATGCGTAGCTAAGCTCATTTTAAAATTAAATAAATGATTTAACAATTAAATAAATGCATGAATTTTACGTGTACTGATTTTGGGTTCTACAATTTGTATATAAGTGTTATATACATGCATGAGGATAATATTTAAAATATAATTATCTAAATATGTCCGCAATTAGAAATTAAAGTTGGGATCTTTAATTTAAAATTGTTAGCATGGTTTATTTTAGAATTATCTTTTTCGGATTATTATTAATGAGTTAATTATGAAAACGCTTTATATAATTTGATTATATAGGGTTGGAGCATGATTAATTTTGAATCTCTATAAATTTCTGTATCACATTGAGAATTCAATATTAATCAATGATGGTCATATATGAGTCAATCTTAATTCTGAGTAATTAATAAACTCCTATTTATGATATTATGTTTTTTGAAATATCGAGTAATGACACAAATTATATAGTGACAAAGTTCTTGGTACATTTGAAATACCATAAAATAAATAGCATGGAATATTAATAAACAAGACGAAATCCACTCCTTTGTAAAAGAAGATAGATAAATGGTTCCCTTAAGTGTTGATTCGGGATTTGAATAATAAGAGCGCTCAATTTATGATTAAATCATAAACATATTTTTCATTAGAGAATCATTGGGACTTAAAGAAAAAGATATAATTAAAGAAGTTAAGCGGAAATTACCTAACTTTAATTATGGAAAATTTATGGAGGATTGATTCACATTTAGTGACTATATCAATGGACTATTCATTTCTGTTGAGTAATTTTATATCTATTTTTTCAAGATTGCAATTTCAAGTTTATAGTTGAATAACTTTGGAATTAATAAAATTAATATGTTAATAAAATTAATATATGTAAATTAAAGAGTATAATTTATTATCAATTTTATTGGAGCTTGAATTTATAGGTCCATAGTTCTCCATGCCATCTCCGATTTACTTCGAACATTTATTACATATAATAGATTTATCAACTTAAAATTTATGAATTTCAAGTCATTTCTCAATTTCAATTTTTTTGGAAAATCGTAAAGAAAAATGTTTTTTCTTTTGCGATACCTTTATCTCATCTCAATCAATTAATTTTGAATTAATTGTCAAACAATAATTTGTGATAGAGANTATATAAAATTATGGAATGATATATATAATATAATAATAGATTGATTAGTGGAGGAGATCATGCATCCTCCACTTCAATCACGTAAATCACTTCCCTAAAAGGGGGAAATGATATTAAATTTAAACAAAAGTTGGTTTTTATATCATATATAGAAGATATGATTTTTGGATGAAAAATCTTAACAAATTGTGAGATAATGTACACAATAATATATTTTCTCTTGATTTTTCTCAATGGTTGAGATTTATAAATAGAGAAATATATCAGTGTACCGGTAAGCGAGAAAAAGAGAAAAAAGAAGAGCAATATTTTGTTGACACCCACACGTCAGTTCGTTGGTTCGAGAGAGCGGGCGTGGAAGAATTACGGTGTCTTAACTCAAAGTATTTGTAAGTTCCTGTAATTAATTATCCGATAATTTGACATAATTAGAATAATTATTGAGTTGTAAATTAAAATAATTATTTATGCCAAATAATTATAGAAAGTGTGTTAAAAATATGTATTTTAGAATATCGGAGAATTTAACGATATCAAATACATATAGAGTTTAAATAACACACGAGTCCTTAAAATACGTAAAATCCGGATATAATGGACTCAATTTATTAAATGTTGTGGTCCGTTATTACTCACATATACACAACTTTATTAAATTAAAGAAAAGAGGAGAGAAGCAAACCCAATTCCCGTAGCCTTTGCTTTCCTTTTTCTTCACAAATCCCGTCACCCTCATCACCTTCAAATTGGAGAGGCCATAACTTTACCGTCCGGCTTTAAAATCTCAAACGGTTTGAGGGGTTTTCTTCCTTACATCAGTAACTTCGTTTTGAACCATGAATCGCCACTTTTGATGCTTGTTTCAGCCCAAATCGAGGCCTGTTCGTGGCTGCTGCTGTTGGCTCGGTTTAGCTCGTGAACAGTAATTCCGACGAGTTTCCGGCAGGTTACCGCCTCGAGACCGCTAGCGAATAGAGTAAACTTCGACCTTGTGAGTTCGTAGTCCAAAATTTCAGCTTCTAAGCGTGATAGTAGGCTGTCGAAATTTGGATTTTTACCCGTTTCATTTTAAATTGTTTTTGTAGTTCGAATAGCGTTATATTGACGTAATTATCGGATAATTGTTGTAGGTTCAGTCATTGGAATTCTTAGAGGTATAATTCGGCGAGCCTATTAATGATGTCGAATCGTTTTGTGTTATATTGAAAGATATTAATTGCCACGTACTTCTCGCCATTTCGATGTCATTTGGGTAATTTTCGACAGATGATCTAAATCGGCACACTTTATTCCGTATGAGAGGACGTATTCGTACAAGAAGATGGCTCGTCTGTATATTGAAAATTTTGTGAGACTTCATGGAATTCCAGTTGCAATAGTCTCATATCGTGACACTCGTTTCACATAAAAATTTTGGACTAGTTTCCAAAAAGAAATGGGTACATGACTTGCGATGAGTACTGCTTACCATCCTCAGACAGATGGTCAGACAGAACGTACGATCCAGACACTCGAGGATCTGCTTCGAGCAGTGGTTATGGATTTCAAAGATAGTTGGCAAGAAGCTTTACCTCTAGTAGAATTTTCATATAACAACAGTTTCCAGGTGACTATTGGTATGGCTCCTTTTGAAGCTTTGTACGGCAGACAATGTCTATCACCTCTTTGTTGGGATTAATTTGGTGAGAAACAGTTGACTGGACCTGAGATTGTTCTGGAAATGCATGATAAAGTCCAGTTGATTCGTCAGAGAATGAAAGTTGCCCAAGATCGACAAGCTAATTATGCCAACAGACGTCGTCGACCTCTAGAATTTCAAGTTGGAGATTTTGTGTTTCTGAGAATCTCTCTGTTTAGAGGTGTTATTCGTTTTGGCATGAGAGGTAAGTTGTCACCTCGTTTCATTGGTCCCAACGAGATTGTTGAGCGTATTGGGACTTGCGCTTATCGTTTGGATTTGCCCCAGTCCTTGTCTGGCATCCAAGATATTTTCCATGTTTCTATGTTGCGTAAGTATGAGACTGATCCATCTCATGTGATTCAGCCTGATGAGGTTGAACTTGATCCTTCTCTACCGTATACTGAGTATCTTGTTTGTATCTTGGATCGTAAAGATAAAGTTTTACGCAATAAAGTTATACCACTTGTACGTGTTCAGTGGTCGAGGCATGGTGTAGAAGAATCAACGTGGGAAACAGAAGAAAAGATTAGAGCATCTTATCCATATTTGTTTGATTCTTAGTAATGTATTCTTGGTTTCGTATTGTGTGAAAGATGAATGTGTATAAACAAAAATTTCGAGGACGAAATTTGTTTTAAGGGGTGGAGAAATGTAAGGCCGTGTAATTAATTATCCGGTAATTTGACATAATTAGAATAATTATTGAGTTGTAAATTAAAATAATTATTTACGTCAAATAATTATAGAAAATGTGTTAAAAATATGTATTTTAGAATATCACAGAATTTAACGATATAAAATACGTATAGAGTTTAAATAACATACGAGTTCTTAAAATACGTAAAATCCGGATATAATGGACTCAATTTATTAAATGTTGTGGTCAATTATTACTCACATATAGACAACTTTATTAAATTAAAGAAAAGGGGAAAGAAGAAAACCCAATTCCCGTAGCCTTTGCTTTCCTTTTTCTTCACAAATCCCGTCACCCTCCTCACCTTCAAATTGGAGAGGCCATAACTTTACCGTCCGACGTCGAAATCTCAAACGGTTTGAGGGATTTTCTTCCTTACATCAGTAGCTTCGTTTTGAACCATGAATCGCCACTTTTGATGCTCGTTTCAGCCCAAATCGAGTCCTGTTTGTGGCTGCTGCTGTTGGCTCGATTTAGGTGGTGAACAGTAACTCCGAAGAGTTTCCGGTGGGTTAACGCCTCGAGACCGCTAGCAAATAGAGTAAGCTTCAACCTTGTGAGTTCCTAGTCGGAAATTTCAGCTTCTAAGCGTGATAGTAGGCTGCCGAAATTTGGTTTTTTACCCGTTTCATTTTAAATTGTTGTTGTCGTTCGAATAGCGTTATATTGACGTAATTATCGGATAATTGTTGTAGATTCAGTCATTGGAATTCTTCGAGGTATAATTCGGCGAGCCTGCTAATTATGTCGAATCGTTTTGTGTTATATTGAAAGATATTATAGTATGGTTGTTATCGTTAGAATCAATCTAAGGATTATCAAGTAGATAATGGTTGGAATGCAAATAATGATCAGTTGGGGAATTATTCAGCTTATTTTATTATTTTAGGTTGGGAGAGTCTAGTTGATCGTTCTTGGAGATCATTTTCGTGATATAGGTATGTTACAGCTCAGTAACATTCGACGGTAAAACATAAATTATGTTTAATTGTTATTCTGTGTTACATTGATAGTGTTTATGATTTGTTGACTGTTGTAATTTGTTAAATGCATTTGTTGTGATATATGTTTATTATTGTGACATATTATTGGCATTTGGCATAGGGCATACTATTGTGTCATTCATGTTGAGCCCTATCGTTCTTGTTAGCCCATTGTTGATATCAGTTGTTATCTGGCAGTGTTTTTTATCTCGGGATCATAGTGTGGCTGATAGGCCTATACACATGAGACTGTAGATGTGATTGAACAATCTCATGGTTAGTACAGCCTTTTGAGGTTAGCGCTGGGATTGTGTCATGTAGTTCGTTCTGTTGTACCATCCTGTTATATCGTATCAGTTGTATGGTGGCCGAGTCAGGGGTGTTATTCAGCACAACTTGTCATACCTCACATACTTGACAGGGCGGTTTAGCTGGATGACGATGTAGCTCTCCTATGTTGTTGCTCGAGCATTATTCCAGTTGTTATCATACCGTTTGTTGGCTCCTGTTATCCCGATTATTCGTTGAGCGTTTCATGCATTGCATATTACATTTTATTATATTATTTTGCATGACTTATATTTATTGTTGCTATTGTTGAACTGTTTCATACCAGCATCCTAACCTCAGTTTTTTCTGGGGGGCTACTGTGGTTGCTATTGGGCACCATGGTAGATCTCCTGAGTCATTTTGTAGCATCAGACCGAGGTTCCACCAGTGGAGCTTGGGATTGAAGTTGGATTGCTTGGTTTTGTTCAGTGGAGTCTCCCAGTTAGTATATATGTATGTCTTGAGTTTGTTTCAGTTTTGTATTGTAATTTATTTTCCGTGGAGATGCCCTGTGTATCTGTAGTGGTATTTTGTTGTTTTTGTGATGTTCTCAGTTTACTATGTGATATTTATGATCTGGTGAGTATTTGGTAAGTTTTAATTTCTGTTTAGTCCTGACCAGTACGGCTATAGGTTGTTTAACTTCGGTTTTTGTTTTAATGACTCTGGTTGGAGTATATTTTAATATAAACAGCTGCTTGAGTTTTCGGGATTTCGTACTTACGGGAAGGTCATGACGAGATTTTTCTAGGCTCTGAGGTCCGTTTTAAAGTATTTTAAACCTTTTTCCGCTGCAGCTTTAAATCAAACCATTATTGTTTGATCGTTAATTGTCATTAGAGTAAATGGGTCTCACAGTATTCCAACCTCATTCAACAAAGATATATTCTATCTCTTGTTGATTATTTATTAAATTAATATAGGTATTGATCGTTCAACATTTTGGTGGAAAATTTTGTTTCACACGATTCAATCTGTGCCAAGCTTCCGCAAAATATAAATTTTTTTTGAAATTTGGTTTGAGAAACTAACATTTGGTATCAGTGTTAGAGTAGATNTTCCTAGTCGATTCAGCCGCCTAAAACATGGATAAAGGTCGCTTGAGCTTGAGACTAGCATCTGTGATGTTGTGTACTGCCTTTCTTGGTAAGGGCATAGAGATGTCCAAACATGCAGATGGGTAGTCATATGATGATTATACCGAACAACCCTCCCTCGGACTTTCCAAGTGGTTATCATTCATCGAGAGGATAAGTCCGTGGTTATGATTGTACACCATTAGTCCTTACGACCCGGGACAACACTGAGGCTCTATATGCTAGGGCTGTGCTTTGACTCGTTTACCGGCTCCAGGAGAGTCATCAGGTGGCGAGGTTGGGTGCAATTGCGACACATATAGGAGCCAGTGCATTGTAGTCGGGGATTCACCGCTCACCTACGGGTGTGGATATCTTGTGTGATCTGATGAAATAATAGTGCATGAAATCTCAGGCGAGAGTATAAGATGTACGTTGGAGAAAGAAAACTTCAATAGTACACGCGATGCCACTATTATAGTTAACACATAGTTATCGAATTAATATGCAACCCTCATGAACCAATGGTTGCATATTTGATCGGGATATATGAGATGAAGGGACCGTACTGTATGTTAATCATAACCGACTGGTTCTTGCAGGCACTATCAGTGATACCTAGGGAATCATGGGGCGATGCTACTAGACACTCTTACCACGATTCGATGGGTTTAATCAGAAAATAGTTTCTGACATTCTCATGATCAAATGTTGGTACATGAAATGGGGCGAATTAGGGTAAGCCCGAATAAAGGAAAATGTCCTGAATCACAAAGAATTGTGAACCCACGGCTAGCTGTATCTCTGAACCATTGAGGGTCACACAAGCACTGATTTACTTGTTCCCGTTGAGATAATAAATTCAATGAGTTGAATTTATAAGAAATAAGTTTGATATGATAAATCGATAAGCTTATAAATAAAGTTTATAAAAGTTTATAGAAATTTTGAGAACATGACTACTAAAGACAGTCAAAAGAAGTAAACATATTTTATTTATATTTTGGTGATCTCACAAATATATGTATTAAAAGAAAATCAAGATTGGACAAGGTTGGCATGCATATTTAGAATCTTTAATTTCATTAATTTAATTAATTAGATTAATTAAGTTAAGAAATGATTAGAAAGAATAATGAGGAATTTTGATTCCTAATTTACGTAACTTTCATCCACAAGGATTTTATTGAAATTCATTGACTTAATTAATATGATTAATTAAGAAAATGACAATTAGTTAATAAATTAATAATATATATGTTGGAAATCATCGAAGCAAAGGGAAGGTGAATAAGGAAAAAGGATTTGATTTGGCATGCAATATTTTAGAATATTTAATTGATTTAATTAAGTTGATTAATTAAGTAAATTGAATATTAGAAATAATAAAGAGAATTTGATTCTCTATTAACTGTAGGGCATCCGAAAGTTTATAACATAGAAAAGAAAAAAAAACCTTCGCTCTTCCAATTACAAGAAAAGTTTTGCTCTCAAAAGGGTTTTTGAACCATCTTGTTTTCTTGATCTCAAATATAAAATCTTCTACACTTTCTAGTGCAAGTTAGCATAGGAACAATTATTTCAGTCGTGGACCTGATTCGGAGATCGAAGAAATTTCGTACGGATTTACAACAAGAGCTATATCCGCTAATAACGGAGTAGTTGGTGCAAAGTGAATTAATTCACTAAAGGTATAACATTTCTAAACATCCTATGTATGTTTTGTTAAAACCATACGAGTGTCCAAAAATTATTTTGTTAATCAAAATAAAATAAAAATTTAAACTTTCGCTGCGTTTTGGGCACGTAGAAAACCGAGATCCAACAATCAGAGCGGTCAATACTCTATACTAATTTAAATCTTTTTATAGAGATTTTTTTTATCTCTATATTTCGGATATATTCATGCTAATTTATCTTGGCTGGTCTATGATTATATGTTGTACTCCTTCGTCAAAGCTTTTCCTGTAATTAGCATGATTTTTTTTTTCTCCATACAATTTGATTGTTACTTTCATGTTGATTGATCAATGAATATTATGAATTTAATTTTTAAACTTCAATCATTGTCATCGATTTATAATTTTAAAATGTTTAAAATTTAATTTAAATATTAAATATTGAGAGTGACAATTTTTCTGTAGTGTTATCTCCTACAACAAATTGCGAATTTGTTTATTTTTTTTCAATTTCAGTTCCCATGACTCGTGCATAGATATTTAGTATTCTTGATGATTTATTTGATGTGTTCAAGGCATGTGCATGTGATTTTTTAAATTATTCTTGTACTGCTTATGGTGCCTCTTCGTTATGCACTCAATATTTATCATTTTAAATTGTTTAAAATTAAAGGACTTGACAATTTAAAATGTTTAAATTGATTAAGAGTTTTATAGAATAAGAGTTTAAAATTGTATATTAGTTGTTTAAAATGTTTAAATTCACTATTTATTATAAAATAAGAGTTATTTTATAAATCAAATACATTTTTGTAAAATAATGATTGGGAGAGGGTAATATGACAATATTAACGTTTGGTCTCCACCGTTAGAACAACACCGTGAGTTTTTTAGTAGCGCTTCGGGACATTTTTATTATGTCTTCCCTACGTAGGGTGTCTACAAATTACAATAGCAAGGTTGTTTTCCTTGAGATAAGATTTTAAAATGTATTTTAGTTTTGACCTACCCTACGGAGGCAATTACTAAATTAAGTTTTAAAATCTGATACGGTGGGTTACATTCATAAAAAAGTGATCAAATTAGTTAATTATCTTTTTTACTAAAATTTATAAGAAATTAAAGGATGCTAGAAATATGAGATATTTTAGATAGCATTTATTAAATGAGAAAGTCTTATTATAATTAGCAATTTTTGACCTACCCTACGGCGGCATTTAATTGTGGTAATTATAATTCTTTACGACTTCAAGTAATATGTTTTGTGTATTATCATGTGCTTTTATGCATTCTATTTACTTTGTCTTTAAATTATTTTGTGATATGTATGCAACTCCGCATTGAAAATATTTCTCACTTTTTTTTCAGAAAATATGTCAAATCATATTCTTCTTCTTCTTGCATCGCAAGTTTTGATTGGTGAAAATTTTTTTAAATGGAAAAGCAACATGAATATCCTCTTGATCAATGAAAGTTATCATTTTGTCCTCAAGAAGGATTTTCCTCCAGTTCCTCAAGCTAATGCTTCAAGGACTGTGTCACAAGCATATAACAATTGGATTGTTGCAAACAACAAGGCACATTGCTACCTGTTAGCATCAATGAATGAAATACTTAGAGCTAAGCATGAAGCCTTTGAGACTGCTAAAGAGATTGTGGAATCTCTACAACAAATGTTCGGACGTCCATCTGAACAACCACGCTATAAAGCTGTGAAAGCAGTTATGAACTACAAAATGAAGAACGGTTCTTCGGTTCGTGAGCATGTATTGAAAATGATTAATCATTTCAATGATGCTGATATCAATGGTGCGAACATTGATGAAAAAATTGAAGTTTGCATGATCCTAGAGACAATTTCTCCTGCTTTTCTCCAATTTATGACAAACTATGTTATGAATCATAGGTCATGTAATATGACAGAACTCCTAAATGAGCTGCAAAGTTATGAATCTCTGATAGATGATAACAATGGCAAGGCAAATGTTGCCGAAGCTAATGCGGCCGTGGGAAAGGCTTCTTCTTCTAAGAATAAAAAGAAGAAAAATGTGGGAAAGTTTAAGGGCAAGAAAAAGATTCAAAAGAAGAATTGGAAGGGTGCTGAACCCAAACCAAAGGGAAAATGTTTCCATTGCAACGTGGATGGCTATTGGAAAAAGAACTATAAGAAGTACCTTGATGAGCTGAAACAAAAGAGGAAACAAAGTAAATTAGATTTACTAGTCATGGAAACATGCTTTGTTGAGAATGATTTCTCAAGCTGAATTGATTCAGGAGCGTCTAACCATGTTTTTGTTTCTTTGCAGATGTTGGAGTCGTCCAAGGATCATGATGAGGGAGTTTTCATGATGAGAGTAGGCAATGGGGAAAGATTATCAGTGACGGCAGTTGTGACAGTGCCACTGTCATTTAAGAATAATTAATATTTTATTTTGAACAATGTTTATTTTATTCCTAGTTTCCAACGCAATTTGATTTCAGTTTCGAAGTTGCATGAACAATTTATTTATGTTTCTTTTGATATTGATTCTGTTTCAATTAATAAGAATGGTATGAATATTTGTTCTGGTTATGTTGAGAATGGTCTATTTTTTACTAAGCCAATTTCATATAATTTACTTCAAACTGAAATGTTCAAAGTCGCTGAACCAACCCCTAAGAGAAGAAAAATTTCTGATGAAAATAATGATACATATTTGTGGCATTTAAGGCTTGGTCAGATTAATTAATGTAGAAAAGATAGAAAGACTAGTAAAGGATGGTCCTTTGAAAGAGTTAAAACTTAGTACTCTACCAGTCTATGAATCATGTCTTGAAGGAAAGATGACCAAAAGACAATTTTTGGCAAAAGGTGAAAGAGCTAAAACACATCTAGATATTATACATTCTGATGTATGTGGACCTTTGAATGTGAAAGCAAGAGAAGGTTATGAATATTTCATCACTTTCATTGATGACTATTGAAGATACGGATATGCATATGTGGGGACCCGGACACTAATCATCTTCTTAATCATTCTTTGGGAATAAATGGATCAATTAATTAAGTTGGGTCTAAATTTTTTTATATATATAAATGCGGAACATATAATAATCAATCCTGATATAAACATTAAACATAATAGTACAAGTCTTGTACAAGATACAATTAGATCAGACTATGGTTCGACAACTATACATCAAGTGCTGAACCAATCTACATCGAAGTCCGGAATCACCACTCTATCTCAATCTCTCATCCTCTTCTCGACCCTGATCTTGTCCCACATGTTGTAATGCACACATACAAACACAACAACAGCGGGATAAGGTGAGAAATATATCCCAGTATAAACAATGTATCATGCAATTCATATAACAATATACGAAAGACGAGACATGACTCAATACAATTCAGCAAATCAAACTCTTGAATCAACTCATATAATCTAGGGATCCCGGTTGAATAAGAACGCAACAACTCACATACTCTCCACAGCTAGATGATAGTACGTTCTTATTCCCAGAATTTGGTACTCTATATCGAATATCTCCAATAGAAGCCGATCTGCTCCTAAGCACATCAATATACCAATGTCCAGTGACCTGGCACCTCTGCCAGCTTGGCACCTCTATCAAGGACTCCCTATCTCAAAATCAATCATCTAATCCATGATTTCTATAAATCAATAGAACAAGCATATAAATGCAATGAATTCAAATATCTGAAAACAATAGCAAATAACTGTGTGGTTTTAGGGAAACTCAGGTCATATCTGACTCGAGTTATCAATCCCGGTCTAACATTGATTTATACCTTTCTTTTGTCGATCTGATGAAACGAAGTCTCGAATTCAAAGCTGTCAGTCTCAATCTGAAATGACATTATTCAATATCAATATACAACCCAACCAATACTGGATATAATAAGAACTCAATCTAATTCTGTTTCGACGGCATACCTACACCCAGCAATACAATATCAGTATATACCAATCTCAACTCAACAAACATAATCTGATACAAATCTATATAATCTCACTCAATTTATATCTGAAAATTCATAACAATTTCATACGGACCGATGTATCACGGAGACAATTTCTCTCGTTTGCCAAATCTGACAATGCCTTTGAAAGGAGAGATCTTCAAAAATACTTTGTCTCCATGCTCAAATACTAATGGTCTACGTCTAATATTCACATATTTGGCATGTCTGTCTTGAGCTGTCTTCATTCTCTTCTGAATCAGCTTTACGTTCTCAGTCAGTTCTCGAATCATATCAGGCCCAAACTCAGGTACCCTCAGAGATATCATCCCAATAGAGAGGGGATCTGCACTTCTTGCCATACAACGCTTCAAACGGTGCCATCTCTATACTCGTCTGATAGCTGTTGTTGTACGAAAACTCGCAAAGAAGAAAAGAATCTTGCCAATTAGTGCCAAAATCTAGCACTGTAGCTCTTAGCATATCCTCCAATGTCTGGATATTCCTCTCTGAGTGTCCGTCTGTTTGAGGATGGTAAGCAGTACTCAAATGCAGTTTCGTACCTAGAGCTTCTTGCAAACTTTGCCAAAAGTGCTAAGTAAATCGAGGACCACGGTCTGACATAAATCTCTGCCATCTGGTCATATCTGTACGTCATTCTATAAGGAATAAAGCATGCTGATTTGGTCAATCTGTCAATAATGACCCAAATCGCATCACAGCCTCTGGAGGATCGTGGTAACTGCGTCACAAAATCCATGGAAATGTGATCCCATTTCCATTCTGGAATAGATAAGCTCTGCAGTAGACCTCCTGGTTTCCTCCTTTCTGCTTTTACCTACTGGCAATTCAAACATTTTGTCACAAAATCTGTGACATCTAATTTCATCTGTTTCCACCAATACTGTGTCTTCATATCATTGTACATCTTTCTGCCATCAGGATGAATGCTAAATCGACTACAATGTGCCTCTGACAAAATCTGCTGTCTCAAATCTGAAACATCTAGCACAACCAATCGATTATTCACATATAGCACATTATCACGAACCTGATATTCTGATTGATGTCCAGCTCTGACCATAGTAATCGAATTCTGAATGTTCTGATCAACTTTCTGTGCTTCTCTGATTCTGAACATCAACTCGGGTTCAACTTGAATGGCATACAGTATCAGAGGCTTACAATCTGTTTCAAATACTAATCCAGAAAGACAGCAATCTTCAATCAAATTTGAAACACCGATCGTCGATAAGGATAAAGAACATACCTTTCGACTCAGTGCATTAGCTGCTGCATTCGATTTCCATGGATAGAACTTGATTTCACAATCAAAATCTTTCAGAAAATCAAGCCATCTTCTTTGTCTCATATTCATTTCTGACTGTGAAAACAGATATTTCAAACTCTTATGATCAGAATAAATCTCAAATTTCTCACCGTATAGGTAGTGTCACCAGATCTTCAAAGCAAATACAATGGCCGTCAATTCAAGATCATGAATTGGTTAGCGCGTCTCATGTGGCTTCAACTGTCTCAAGGCATAGACAATCACATGTATTCGCTGCATCAAAACACAACTTATTCCTCTATGAGAAGCATCACAATAAACCACAAAATCACCAGTACCTGACGAAATAGTTAACACTGGAGCACTGGTCAATCTTTTCTTCAACTCAAGGAAACTGGATTCACATTTTTCTGACCAAAAAAATGGTGCATTCTTCTGGGTTAGCTGTGTAATTGGCTTTACAATGCTCGAAAAATCTTTAATGAATCTACGATAATAGCCCGCTAAACCCATAAAACTGAGTATCTCTGGCACTGATGTTGGTCTAGGCCAACTGATCATGACCTCAACTTTATTAGGATCAACAGAAATACCATCTCCAGATATAATATGTCCCAAAAATATAACCTGTCTCAGCCAAAACTCGCATTTTGACAGTTTCGCATACAGTTTCTCAGTTATCAGAATATTCAATACAGTTCTCAAATGCTCAGCATGATCAATCATATTCTTCAAGTAAATCAGAATATCATCAATAAATATAATCACGAAATCATCGAGATATTTCTGGAATATGCGGTTCATCAAATCCATAAATACAGCTGGAGCATTTGTTAAACCAAACGGCATGACAATAAACTCATAATTTCCATACCTTGTTCTGAAAGCTGTCTTTGAGATATCAGAATCTCTGACTCTCAGCTGATGATAGCCATATCTCAAATCAATCTTGGAATAAATAGAAGAACCCTGCAACAGATCAAATAAATCATCTATACGAGGCAAGAGATATTTATTCTTTACCGTCGCCTTATTCAGTTGCCGGTAGTCAATGCAGAGTCTCATTGAACCATCTTTCTTTCTCACAAACAGTATTGGAGCACCCCAAGGAGAAACACTCGGTCTGATGTAACCCTTGGCCAGTAAATCTTTCAACTGATCTTTCAACTTTTTCAATTCAATTGGTGCAATTCTGTACGATGCTCTCGAAATAGGTGCTGTACCAGGCACAAGTTCAATGCCAAAGTCTATCTCTCTGACTGGAGGCAAACCAGGAATTTCATCTGGGAAGACATCAGCAAACTCACATACCACTGGCAAATCTGCCAATAAAGGGCTCGACTTCAGTATATCTACTGAATACACAAGGAAACCCTCTGCTCCTTTCTGTAATAATCGAGTCATAGATAACGCAGAGATCAAAGGAATTCTAGCTCTAGAACCCTTACTTTAGAATTTCCATACATCAGTCATGTCTGGTCTGAATCTCACAATCTTATGAAAACAATCTACGGTCGCTCTGTACTTGGTCAGCATATCGATACCAATAATGCAGTCAAAATTAGACAACCCAAGTACAATACAATCTAACTCAATCTCATGACCATCATACTGCAGCATACAATTTCTAACAGAAGTCACTGATATAAGACATCTCCCCAAAGGTGAAGAGACAGATACTATAGGAGACAAAGACTAAATAGGCAAGGCATACATCAATGCAAATCGCTAATATATAAATGAATGAGATGCACCCGTATCTATCAATACATATGCAGGATAACCACAAAGAGTACAGTTACCTGCAACAATATCATCAGGTGCTTCCTGGGCCTATTTCTCTATCAAAGCAAAGACTCTGGCCTGTTTTCTAGGAGGTTGGCTAACAGTCTGACTTCTTTCTGGCCTCGGCTGTGACTGGGTAGAGGGTGGTGGCTGGAAAGAGTGAACGGCAGATGGTCGTCTACTAGGCTGAGCCACTGATCCAGATGATTCTGCACCCTGGGATCTCTGAGAATCTCTCTGTGGAAAGACTCTAGCAAAATGGCCTGGCTGTTTACAAATATTGCAAACACCAAACACTCATCGGCATTGCTCTGTGGGATGTCTTCCACCACAAGTGCTGCAATAAACCCCTGAATAACTATGGCTCTGGGCATTCTGTCGTGAGCCACTAGAACTAGATGAACTGCTTCCAGATCTCTTAAATTTTTTCCCTTTGGCTTTTAAACTATCTTTCTTACCACAACTGTTACCGCCACTCTCAAATCTAGGAGGGGGTTGCTAGAACTGAGCTGGAGGGGGTTGCTGTCTCTGTGTCTGAGCAACATAAGCAGTCCCTCTCTGTTTAATCAAACCTGCTTCAGCTCTTTTTGCTCTGTTCAAAGCATCAACAAAGTTGTTTGGTCGCCCGGTGTTCACCAGTGTAAAAATATCAGGATTCAACCCATTGATGAACTAATCAGCAACAGTTTCGTCATTCTCAGCAACATGCGGAGCAAATCGCAACAAGGTAGAGAACTTGGCCAAATATTCCTCAATATTCAACTGACCCTGTCTCAAATTAGCAAACTCTACACCCTTGTCTTTCCTGTACGATACTGGAAAGAATCGTTGATAAAATTTAGTCTTAAAGATGTTTCAGGTAATAGTCGTACCTCGATGCTCCAATGCTCTCTTCGTTGTGCTCCGAAAATTCTTTGCAACATCATGCAATTGGTGCCCAATCAGTTTAACTCTCCGCTCATCTGTGTAGTCCAATGGATCAAACAGCATCTCAATGTCATCTAGCCAACTCTCACACTCAACTGAAGTCTCAGTACCCTTCAGATTCGGTGGATGGAATGACTGAAATCTCTTCAACAGGGTTTCCATCGGTGTTGCTGTTACATCCATCGGATTCGCATAGGTACTGCCCTGTTATGGGATTCTTCGAGGAGACATATCTGATTATCAAAAGGGTTAGCAATCAAATCTGACAAATCTGTCTCAGTCTCCTTCTGATCATCTTACCTCTGATCAAGAATCGGTTCTGATTCATTCTCAAATAATACAGTTTACCAATCAAATCAGATAATTAGGTAAACATGTATTAAAGCAGTAAACATGCTTGCACACATAAGCAGAAAAGAAAACTCAATCTACCCCGCTCACTAGCTTCTATCTGATTCTAAAAGAACCTACTGCTCTGATACCACCTGTTGTGGGGACCCGGATGCTAATCATCTTCTTAATCATTCTTTGGGAATAAATGGATCGATTAATTAAGCTGGGTCTAAATTTTTATTTTTTTTATATAAATGCGGAACATATAATAATCAATCCTGATATAAACATTAAACATAACAATACAAGTCTTGTACAAGATACAGTCAGATCAGACTAAGGTTCGACAACTATACATCAAGTGCTGAACCAATCTACATCGAAGTCCGGAATCACCACTCTATCTCAATCTCTCATCCTCTTCTTGACCCTGATCCTGTCCCACCTGTTGTCATGCACACATACAAACACAACAACAGCCAGATAACTCCGGTGAGAAATATATCCCAGTATAAACAATGTATCATGCAATTCATATAACAATATACGAAAGACGAGACATGACTCAATACAATTCTGCAAATCAAACTCTTGAATCAACTCATATAATCTAGGGATCCCGGTTGAATAAGAACGCAACAACTCACATACTCTCCACAGCTAGATGATAGTACGTTCTTATTCCCAGAATTTGGTACTCTATATCGAATATCTCCAATAGAAGCCGATCTGCTCCTAAGAACATCAATATTCCAATTTCCAGTGACCTGGCACCTCTGCCAGCTTGGCACCTCTGTCAAGGACTCTCTGTCTTAAAATCAATAATCTAATCCATGCTTTCTATAAATCAATAGAACAAACATATAAATGCAATGAATTCAAATATCTGAAAACAATAGCAAATAACTATGTGGTTTTAGGGAAACTCAGGTCAAATCTGACTCGAGTTATCAATCCCGGTCTAACATTGATTTATACCTTTCTTTTGTCGATCTGATGAAACGAAGTCTCGAATTCAAAGCTGTCAATCTCAATCTGAAATGACATTATTCAATATCAATATACAACCCAACCAATACTGGATATAATAAGAACTCAATCTAATTCTGTTTCGACGGCATACCTACACCCAACAATATAATATCAGTATATACCAATCTCAACTCAACAAACATAATATGATACAAATCTGTATAATCTCACTCAATTTATATCTGAAAATTCATAACAATTTCATACGGTATCCGTTCTTCGATCCGGTTTCGATTATACGATGTCTACTATCGCAAGAACACGATATATCAATCATATCTGATTCCTTCAATAACATAATTGCAAAGCATATCAAAAATCAATAAAACTTACGTCCTGTCAAAGCCTGTGTCGAGAGGAGTACGGAAATGTATTCGGATTGAAAATCAGATGGGCGGATCTTGAACACTCAACGTTTAATCGCTGAGGAAGCTTTGAGGAATTTCAGAAGAGGGCTCTCAGTTTTTTGCTTCTGAAATCATGAAGAAATTACAAATTATATATCTCACATTCATGGCAGCGTACGTGGCTCAATTTACAATCTTCACGTCTCGCGCATAAGCGCGACCTCAACCAGCGCATATGCGCGAGACCTACTGTCTCGGCATTTCTGAATGCATCAGCTCGCGCATATGCGCGCCCTCTCTTCGCGCATATGCGCGAGACCTACTGTCTCTGCATAAGTCTAGTCCACCAACTCGCGCATATGCTCGCCATGTCTCGCGCATATGCGCGAGGTTCTCTGCCCATCTCGTGACCTTCGGTCCTCGCACAAATAATCTCACATGCCAACTCAACTCATGCCTCAGACTGGTCCGTCTATAATCACATCAATTTATACTCAATAATCTCATATTAACATAATATAAATCTCGGGCATTACAGCATATTTAATGCAAAGAAAGTCCGAAACTTTTGAAATGTTCAAACAATTCCGTGCTAAAGTAGAAAATCAACTCGGCTATTGTAACGGTCATGGGCCATGGCATAGCATGGACCTCGGCCCATACAACACACCATTACACATAGGACTTATCCAGCCCAGGCACTGGAGTTTTTAACTTCCCAGAATTAGAACCCAAGACCTCCTGGACTTATATACATCTAGGCAGCAATCCTGGTACCAATTGAGCTTGTTGGGATTTGTGCCCCAAAACAAATGATTTTAATTAATGTGGGAAATATTTCAATATTGTTTTTGCATACAAGTTATTTGATGCTTTATAAATATCTGGAATCCCAAGATTATTATTATGTGATTTTAAATATTTTTATATAAGTGTTATATACATGAGGATAATATTTAAAATATAATGATCTAAATATGTCCGCAATAAGAAATTAAAGTTGGGATCTTTAATTCAAAATTGTTAGTGTGGTTCATTTTAGAATGATCTTATCTGGATTATTATTATTAATGAGATTATTATGAAAACACTTTATATAATTTGATTCTATAGGATTGGAGCATGATTAATTTTGAATCTCTATAAATTTCCGTATCACATTGGGAATTCAATATTAATCAATGATTGTCATATATGAGTCAATCTTAATTCTGAGTAACTAATAACCTATTTATGATATTGTGTTTTTTCAAATTTCAAGTAATGACACAAATTATATGGTGTCAAAGTTCTTGGTACATTGGAAATACAATAAAATAAATAGCTGAGAATATTAATATACAAGACGAAATCTATTCCTTCATAAAAGAAGATAGATAAATGATTCCCTTAAGTATTGATTCAGGACTTTAATAATAAGAGCGCTCAATTTATGATTAGATCATAAACATATTTTTCATTAGAGAATCAATGAGACTTAAGTAAAAAGATATAATTAAATAGGTTAAGCGGAAATTACCTAACTTGAATTATGGAGAATTTATGGAGGATTGATTCACATGTAGTGACTGTATCAATGGACTATTCATTTCTGTTGAGTAATTTTATATCTATTTTTTCAAGAGTGCAATTTCAAGTCTATAGTGGAATAACTTTGGAATTATTAAAATTAATATATGTAAAATAAAGAGTATAATACATTATCAATTTTATTGGAGCTTGAAGTTATAGGTCCATAGTTCCCCATGCCCTCTCCGATTTACTTCAAACATTTATGATATATAATAGATTTATCAACTTAAAATTTTTGAATTTAAGTCATTGCTCAATTTCAATTTGTTTGGAAAATCATAAAGAAAAATGTTTTTTCTTTCGCGATACCTTTATCTCATCTTAATCAATTAATTTTGAATTAATTTTCAAACAATAATTTGTGATAGAGATCACAAAAAGATATACATTCCAAATATTTAATTTTGAATTATTAATATCAATTATTTTCTCGTTGAAATATCNACGTAAATCACTTCCCTAAAAAGAGGGAAGTGATATTAAATTTAAACAAAAGTTTGTTTTTATATCATATATAGAAGATATGATTTTGGGACGAAAAATCTTAACAAATTGAGAGATAATGTACACAATAATATATTTTCTCTTGATTTTTCTAAATGGTTGAGATTTATAAATAGAGAAATTTATCAATGTACCAGTAAGCGAGAAAAAAGAAAAAAAGAGCAATATTTTGGTGATGACCACCCCTCAGTTCGTTGGTTCGAGAGAGTAGGCGTGGAAGAATTGCGGTGTCTTAACTCAATGTATTTCAACCTCATTCGACAAAGGTATATTCTATCTCTTGTTGATTATTTATTAAATTAATATAGGTAGTGATCGTAGCTCAATTGGTACCAGAATTGCTGCCAAGATCTATATAAGTCCAAGAGGTCTTAGTATCTAATCCTGGGAAGGTAAAAACTCCAGTGCCTGGGCTGGATAAGTCCTATACGTAATGGTACGTGGGTTTGGACCGAAGCCCATGCTATCCCATGGCCCATGACCGTTACAATAAATGGAGCTAGCTCAATTGGTACCAGGATTGCTGCCAAGATCTATATAAGTCCAAGATGTCTTGGGTTCTAATCTTGGGAAGATAAAAACTCCAGTGGCTGGGCTGGATAAGTCCTATGCGTAATGGTGCGTGGATATGGGCCGAGGCCCATGCTTTGCCATGGCCCATGACTATTACTGTAACGTACCGTACTTTTAAGTATTTTAAAATTTGCGAAAAAATTAAAATTTTCTTAAATACAAAATAAACTTTCAAATTTGCATTAAAATAACTTGCTCTCTAAAAACATTTGCAATAAAAACAACCACAACCAAATTTGCCAAAAGTAATAATCGTTTAAACATCATAAACCACTTTATGAAAATCAGAGTATTTCAAACAACATGCATAAAAGTATTCATAAAAACAAGGGCGGTCATCGGGTTTAGCCTCCTGCACACTCCAAGCCGGCTCATTGGTCCCCACCCCTCGTCTCCTCAAAGCATTCTTCACATGCATCGATCAAGTCTAGTGAGTCTAAAGACTCAACATTTATAAACTGGAGATAACAAGTACTACATAATAAAACCACATGCATATTTAAAGTAGGGTTTACATATTTGAAACTTGAGCGTAATAACATAAACATACTTGAAATTTGAACGTAGTAGCATAAAAATACTTGAAACTTGAACGCAGTAGCATAAACATAGACGTGCCATCATCATAAAACTTTTCTTAAACATACTTGCATCATACATTCTTGAGCATACATAAAATCATTTTGCGTAGAGATATGTTTCAAAGCAAGTGACCCATACATAATTGTGCCTGATCAGACTAAACCACAATACTGGGCTGACAGGGAAAAAAATCCACTGCCACATACATGAGATCCCTGGTCATGCTTTACTGGGTGGATTGGTCTCTCGTCATGCTTTACCGCTTTCCAATCCTGATCTAAACCCGGTCATGCTTTGCCGGGGTAGATTGGACCGCGACCACGTTCACCGATTTCCAAACCAGTTCATAGTTGGAGAGGTCCCCGGACACGTTCTCCGGCTTCCAAACCCGTTCATAATTGGTCACATGACATTTAGCATACCTCAAAAACTTAAAATATTTTATTTCTCACGTCAAACATACTTACTCGGTGTTGAGGGATTCGTTGGATCTTGCTTGGGGCCACTGATGCACATACTAACATGAGTTCAAACACTTATGTTTCATATCTTAGACGTATTAGTCATTCTCACACCCAATATTTGACAATTTCCTTATGACGTTCTAAATCTCTCGGGACTCGACCTCGTTTGATCATCATACTAAACCATGGCACCGAACCCCATAACAATCCTTATAAATTTTATTCAAATACGTACGACACGGACCCCGTGTACACCTCCGGATTAGGGTTCGTGTAGGCTCTGAAACTCAATCCTACAGTTTTAAATAAGGCACGGACCCCATGTCAGGGTCCGGCGATGGGTCCGTGTAGGCTCTGAATTTTGACACTTCGAAAAAAACAAGGGCACAAACCCCGTGTAAGGGTCTGGCCCCGGGTCCGTGTACTTGCGGGAAATGTAAACCAACGAGAAGCACTACACTTATGGCTTATTCCTCTTAACTCGATCATACAGACCGTGAACCAAGACCTCGAGACCCATCCTAGGATGCTATGGCACTGACTCAAGCCCATACAAACGTCCCAAACGATGACGCACACCAAACAGCACAACACAACCTGTGAACACGACACATTGGATCCCCAAATGCATCCTGCGACTTCTAATGCAATCAAGTGCCTATCGACCCAAACCGACACACCAAAAACAGTCCCAACATCATACCCAACATACTTACATGAGGCAGCGGTCTCCCATCGGTTCCCAACGAAGTCTGCAAACAAATAACTTCAAGAACATATCAAGAACACATTTTCATAAAAATTGTAGTTTGAGCAGTCCCACGAAAACAATCATAACTCACTCATTTCTTATCCAAATATTTTGAATTAGTGTCAAATCAAAGATATCAAAAAATTCTACGTTTCATATGTTGAAATATTTTCAAGATAAGTGACTGAAAATTCGCAGCACACGAAAAGACAGCAGTATTTGAGTTTTAGATCCAAAAATCCTTTCAAAACCGATCGAACCAATTTTTGCTCAAACTTTGCACAACGTACATGAATTTTAATGCATAATAAACAACAAAACATATAATATGACAAGATCGATGCAAGAATGAAATAATATACATGTATTTTGATATTTAGAATTACGGAACCGACGATACCGAAGCGGGAATGATGCGAGGGTTGATCCTGAACGAACGTAGCACGATTTTGCTTGAAGAAAACTCTACGAAAATCTGCTGAAAAACTGAAGAGGGAGGGGCGGCTGTTCTTTTGTTATATGAACCCTATTTTGCTCACAAAATTAAAACAAGACAAAAGAAAATATGAATGTGTGTGAGTCGTGTATTAGTGTGTGTAAAAGTGTGTGTGTGCATGTGTTTTTGTGTAAAAATGTTAACGTGTGATTAAGGCTAATTATGTTTAATTAAATATATAATAACCAATTACAAGTTAATTAGAATGCTAATACTCCAAATTTAATAAAATACACATGTCTCAAATTTCAAAGTTTAAAATATCCAACAAATCAACTTAATATTTTAAAAGGCTTAAAATCTTAAAATCACCAAATAATTAAATTATACTTTAAAATACTAAAAACTTAATAAATCATTTAAAATGCCAATTTTTTGACTTAAAATAAAATACCAAGTTTTAAAATTGCCGAAATCGTCGTCAGTTACTTTTCCTCGATCTCGCATCGAATAATCGCCTGAAAAATGAAACTCAAGAAAACATTTAATGTACATCACATAAACATAAATAATTTAAAATAATGCAATTTCATAAATCATGCATCTAAAAAAAAATCATTTTAAACTTGATTAAATAATTTAACAATTAGATAAATGCATGTGTTTTACGTGTACTGAATTTGGGTTCTACGGTTCCTCTCCTACTTATATAAATTTCTTCCTTGAAATTAAATCATACCAAACAGCTCCGGATAGCGAATTCTCATATCTGACTCGGTCTCCCAAGTGGCCTCCTCCACTGCTTGATTCAGCCACCGGACTTTGACCAACTTGGTCACCTTGTTATGAAGTTTTCGCTCCTGTCGGTCTAGGATTCGGACAGGTCTTTCCTCACATGACAGATCTGGAGCAAGCTGCAACGGCTCATAGCTCAACACATTCCAATCCTAAACTAAACTCGGTCATGCTTTACCGGGGTAGAGAGGTCCTCGGCCACGTTTACCGACTTCCAAACCCGTTCATAGTTGGAGAGGTCCCCGGACACGTTCTCCGGCTTCCAAACCCGTTCATAATTGGTCACAAGACATTTAGCATATCTCAAAAACTAAAAATATTTTTTTTGCACGTCGAACATACTTACTTGGCGTTGAGAGATTCATTGGATCTCGCTTGGGACCACTGCTGCACATACTAAAATGAGTTCAAAAACTTATCTTTCATATCTTAGACGTATTAGTAATGCTCACACCCAACATTTGACAATTTCCATATGACGTTCTAAATCTCTCGGGACTCGACCTCGTTTAATCATCGTACTAAACCATGACACCGAACCCATAACAATCTTTATAATTTTTACACAAATACGTACGACATGGACCCCGTGTACACCTCCGGGTCAGGGTCCGTGTAGGCTCTGAAAGTCAATCCTATAGTTTTAACTAAGGCACGGACCCCGTGTCAGGGTCCGGCGATGGGTCTTTGTAGGCTCTGGATTTTGACCCTTCGAAAGAAACAAGGGCACGGACCCCGTGTAAGGGTCCGGCCTCGGGTCTGTGTATCAGCGGGAAATGTAAACCAACGAGAAGCACTACACTTATGGCTTATTCCTCCTAACTTGATCATACAGAGCGTGAACCAACACCTTGAGACCAATCCTAGGATGTTATGAAACTGATTCAAGCCCATACAAACGCCCCAAACGACGACGCACACCAAACAGCGCAACACAACCCCCGTGAACACGACACATTGGATACCCAAACGCATCCTACGACTTCTAATGCAATCAAATGCCTATCGACCCAAACCGGGACACCAAAAACAATCCCAACATCATACCCAACATATTTACACGCAGCAGTGGTCACCCATAAGTTCCCAATGAATCCTGCAACAAATAACTTCAAGAACATGTCAAGAACACATTTTCATAAAAGTCGCAGTTTGAGCAGTTCGACAAAAACAATCATAACTCACTCATTTCTTATCCAAATATTTTAAATTTACTGTCAAATCGAAGGTATCAAAAAATTCTACTTTTCATATGTTTAAAGTTTTTCAATATAAGTGACTGAAAATTCGCAGCACATGAAAAGACAGCAGCTTTTGAGTTTTAGCTACAAAAATCCTTTCAAAACCGATCCAACTAATTTTTGCTCAAACTTTGCACAACGTACATGAATTTTCACGCATAACGAACAACAAAACATATAATATGACAAGATCCAATAATGAAAGAATATACATACCTTTTGATATTTAGAATTACCGAACCGACAATACAGAAGCGGGAAGGATGCGAGAGTTGATCCGGGACAAACGTGGCACGATTTTTCTTGAAGAAAACTCAACGAAAATCTGCTGGAAAACTGAAGAGGGAGGGGTGGATGCTCTCTTGTTTTAAGAACCCTACTTTGCTCTCAAAATTAAACCAAGGGAAAAGAAAATATGAATGTGTGTGAGTCGTGTATTAGTGTGTGTGTGCGTAACGTGTGATTAAGGCTAATTATGTATGGGTCACTTGCTTTGAAACATATGTCTTCGCAAAATGATGTTATGCATGCTAAAGTATTTATGATGCAAGTATGTTTAAGAAAAGTTTTATGATGACGGCACGTTTATGTTTATACTACTACGTTCAAGTTTCAAGTATGTTTATGCTACTACGTTCAAGTTTCAAATATGTTTATTCTATTATGTTTAAGTTTCAAGTACGTAAACCCTACTTTAAAGATGCATGTGGTTTTATTATGTAGTACTTGCTATCTCCAGTTTATAAATGTTGAGTCTTTAGGCTCACTAGACTCGATCGATGTAGGTGAGGATGGCTTTGAGAAGACGAGGGGTGGGGACCAATGAGCCGGCTTGCACTGCGCAGGAGGCTAAACCCGAGGACCGACCATGTTTTAATGAATACTTTTATGCATGTTGTTTCAAATACTCTGATTTTCATGATGTGGTTTATGTTGTTTAAACGATTATTACTTTTAAACGATTATTACTTTTGGCAAACTTGGTTGTGGTTGTTTTATAGAAAATGTTTTTAGACGAGCAAGTTATTTTAATGCAAATTTGAAAGTTTATTTTGTATTTAAGAAAATTTAATTTTTTCGCAAATTTTAAAATAGTTAAAAGTACGGTACGTTACAAAAAGATTGAAAAACTGATCAAGACAATTGAAAACAACCGAACTGAAGATATGTAACTGATAGTTGCCCGAACTGAAAATTAATGCGTAAATTATTAAAGGCAACTGAAATGTTCAAGGCTAACTGAAGCCGTGTAGTCAACTGGACGATCATTTAAGACTGATCAGTTACACAAAAAATCAGTTAATCCTATCGGCTATAAAGAGTCAACTGATAAATCATCTTGACACGTCATCAGTTAAGGAACGTAGCTATCAAGCGAAAATTTGTACAAGAGCAGACTGTAACTTATAGCGAGAACTTCACATATCAGAAAAGCTACAGTGTACGATTGTCAGAAGAATGTCGACGTGTCTAACATATATAATTATTTGAACGCATTCATTAATACCGTTAAAATCAAAACCTATAAATAGCCAAGAAGATCAGCTGAGAAACAATCTAACCTCTGCTCGTACATTCATTCTTGAGCAAAAAGCTTTCAAAAATCAGTTACAAGAAGCTCTCGCTTATTAGACTTATTCATAGCTTTCAAGCTATACTTAGAGCTTAAGCACAAAAATTCATTATTTTAATATTCGATCTTTTAGAGATCAGTTGTGCTTAGAAATTACATCAGTTGAGTACTGATAAAAATTGTATTGATACTAAGAGTTTCAGTTTTGGCAGTGTTAAGTCCAAACTGAAGTGGGTCTGTACAAAGTGTTGTATAGATCAAAGCTTTTTAGTAAATATCATATCCTCGAGATAGAAGGGGTGACGTTAGAGCATTTTAAGTCTTCGAACATCCAAAAATCTTTCGTTCTATATTCTCAGTTTTATTCTATCTGTCATTCTGTTTATTTCCGCACTTTCATTAGTTAACTGATTGACATTGATACCAAGATTCGCGAATTCAATTTATCACTAAATTGATTTGCCCATCGAAAAGTTGTGAAAATTGTCGAGTGTTTATTTAATCTCCCTTTCTAAGCACTTCATCACACCCAACCGATCTTAACAAGTGGTATCAGAGCAGTGTCAATCTTGTTTTTTAATACTTTCTATCCTTACAATCTAAATAGCATATCTTTCTTCAATAAGATTCCAATGTTCTCCAGAGAAGATTTTGATGATTGGAAGATAAGAATGTAGGCTCACTTAGCTGCACAAGACGATGATATTTGGTATGTCGTAACAGACAGACCAATGAGAATAGTGAAAGAAAATAGTTCTATTGCCATAACTGATAGTGCACCACACCGCATCGACAAACCACGTGAAGAGTGGACAACAGAAGATAAAAAAAAAAGCCAATTTGGATAATGTGGCCAAAGATATTCTGTACAAGACAATGGATAAAATTATTTTCAGTGAAATAAAGATGTGCAGAACAACGAAACAGATTTGGGAGAAACTGATCCAACTGTGCGAAGAAAATGAGAAGACAAAAGAAAATTAACTTTCAGTTGCTGTTCAGAAGTTTGACAATATTAAAATGAAGACTGGAGAGTCCATGAACGAGTATGATGAAAGAGTCAGCGGCATTATAAATGAACTGAATGCACTTGGAAAAGTATATTCAAACAAAAAAGTTGCGCTGAAGGTGGTTCGAGGTCTTCCCAAGGATTGGGATGTCAAGACCATTGTTATGAGAGAGTCAAAGGACCTGAATAAGGTTGAGTTACATGATTTGTTTGCTGATCTCAAAACCTATGAGTTTTAATTGCAGACAAGAGAAGAGGAGTCATCTACTCCACAAATCACAACTGCTCTTAGTGCTATCAAAATGTAACCGACTGGTTCAGTTGAGAAAACTGCATGTCAGCTAAGTAATGACGCTATGTCATTATTTGTAAAGAAATTTTGTAAATTCATGAGAAGAAACCAGGGTTCTTTCCAACGACATTATCAGAAAAACAATTCTAAGGAAGAACCAAACTCTTGCTTCAACTGTGAAAAGCAAGAACACTTTATTGCTGACTGTATAAAACCAAAGAAGGACAGTAAACATTCATCTGAAAAAGGGAAGAAATCAGTTTAATACAAAAGAAGTGATAGGAATGACAAAAGATCATTCAAGAAGAAGCATGAAGTCTTGCTAGCTGAAGAAAGCAAATCAAAATGGACAAAGACTGACAGTGAAGAGTAAGAGCCTAAGAGCTCGAGCAGCTCTAGTGATGATGAAGAAGAAGTTAAGTGCTTGATGGAAAATGATGTAGAACTGGAGTCAACAAGTGAACAGGTATTACATGAGAAGAACTCATTACCACACTGCATGACATGGTTAATGAGTATCACAAACTTGCTCTGTCATTTGAAAAAGCCAAACAACAAAACTAAAACTGATGAGTCAGTTTATATGTTGAGTCTAAGAAGGGAGATTGCAAAGAAAAAAAGCTGAAATGACAGAAAACCAATCCTTGATTAAGCAGTTAAAAACCGAAATTTCAAAACAAACTTCTCTCATTCAAGCTTGGAACAAGTAATCAGTCACTCTACTGAAATGCAAGGTTTACAAATATCAGTCACTGATAGAACTGGTTTGGGCTTTAACTGTCTTGATGAAACCTTGGCAAGTGATACGATGCCAAAGTTGAATAAGCACAAAGGAAAGTACATTAATTTTATGAAATCAGCTGTGGCACAAGAATTTTCAGAACCAATTAAAACTATTGTTCAACCGATTGAAATTATCAATGAGGCAAAACGGTATGGAATTGGATATAGCCCTGAGAGTCCAACTGGTTCAAAAAGCTGGTCACCTAAACGGCTCAGCTACAAAAATCAGCACTCTAGGAATTACTATTACAATTATTACAACTGTAAGCCACCTCAGAATAGATATCAGAAGAACAATCAGTTGAAAAGGGTTAAAACTCATATTGTTTCTCCTGCACACAACTCACTAGTTACATACAAATCGAGAAAAACCATTTGGAACACAGCAACTGGAAAGTCAGTTAGACTGAGCCAAGTCTGAGTTCCTAAAATGCTAATCAGTTTAGGACCCAAATAGATGTGGGCACCGAGATTATTTATTGTGTGTGATTGCAGGTGACAGGTACAACAAAAGAATCAATCTGGTATTTGGACAGTGGATGCTCATGACATAAGATAGGGGATGAAAATTTGCTATCCCAATTGATCAAATACATTGGTCTAAACATCAGTTTTGGAGACAATTCCAATGGTAAAATTGTTGGTAAGGGTAAGATTATCTATGGTAACATTATTATCAATAAAGTCTTACTGGTTGATAATTTAAAGTATAAGTTGATTAACATCAGTCAGTTATGTGACAATAATTTTTCAGTTCAGTTTAATAAACACACGTACACTGTTAAGAACTCAACTGATGAGATCATTATAACTTGAAATCGTTGTGGAAATACTTACAAAGTAAGTTGGACTGATCAACTTAATGCACCCGTTTGTTTTATTGCCTCAAAATCTTTTAAAACTAGTTGTGGCATAAAAGGTTGAACCACTTGAACTTCAAGTCCATCGCTGATATGAGTAATTATGATCTTATAACTGCTCTGCCTAAGATTGATTTTTCAAAAGATAAAATTTGTTCAGCATCTCAGTTTGGTAAGCAAGTAAGATCTTCTTTAAAAACAAGGGTAGTAAATCTTCCTCCAGATGCTTAGAACTGCTACATATGGATCTTTTTGGTCATATACCAGTCATGAGTTTAGGGGGAATGAAATACACATTCGTAATTGTTGATGATTTTTCAAGATATACTTGGGTTATCTTTCTTAAATCAAAAGACCAAACTGTTGCATAACTGATTAAGCTTTTCAAAAGATTATTAAATGAAAAATCAGTTGGAATTGACAGAATAAGGTCTGATCGAGGGACTGAATTTGTCAATCAATATCTTTCTCAATTTTTAGAAAATACTGCAATTAAGAATGAGTTTTCAGCAGCAGGAACACCTCAGCAAAATGGTGTAGCTGAAAGAAGAAATCAAACTCTTAAAGAAGCTGCTAGAAAAATGCTTGCTAATTCTGGTATATCTCAAAGAAGTTGGACAGAATCAGTAAACACAGCATGTTACACTCAGAACAGATCAATGTTTAACAAAAATCATTTGAAAACCTTATATGAGATCTGGAATGGACGAAAAAGTGTGGTATCTTATTTCAGAGTATTCGGCTGCAGATGTTATATTCACGATAATGGCAAAATCCTTTGAAAACATTTGATGCTAAATCTGTAGAGGGAATATTTCTGGTTTATTCATCAGTTGGTAAAGATTATAGAGTTTTTAATAAATGTACTTTGAATGTAGAAGAATCGATTCATGTTGTATTTGATGAATCAGAACTAACTGATAAGCCAACTGATCTAGTTGAGCTAGTTGATCGATTTAAAGATATAAGTTTGGAGGATGATAGTGAAGAAGAAGTTCATATCAATCAAAATATTCGTCAAATACCAGAACCAGAAGCAGTGGATCAATCATTTGAACAAGAAATTGTTCCTGATAATCAGTTGGTGGAGCAAAACGATGATATTGAAATACCAACTGAAGCAACATCAACTGAAACTGAAGAAAACGTTCAGTTACAAACTGAACCAGTTGCTGAAGTTGATCTAACTAACCCAAACTATAGATGAAAGAAATCTTATCCATAGGAGTTGGTGATAGGTAATCCATCTTATCCAGTTTGAATAAGAAATCAAATGTCTAATTTATTTTTTCACTCAACATTTGTTTCTCAAATTGAATCGAAGAAAACTGATGAAGCTCTAGTTGATCCTAACTGGATAAATTCTATGCTAGAAGAGCTAAACCAGTTTACCCATAACAATGTCTGGAATTTAGTTCCAAGACCAGTTTCTATAACCATTATAGGTACAAAGTGGGTTTACAGAAACAAACTGAACGAAGATGGTTCAGTTGTGCTCAATAAAGCAAGGCTTGTAGCACAAGGATATAGGCAAGAAGAAAGAAGTGATTATGATGAGACATATGGACCAGTTGCATGACTGAAAGCAATCAGAATGTTCCTCGCCTATGCCTCTTTCAAAGATTTCAAAGTATACCAGATTGATGTCAAGAGTGCATTCCTGAATGGTCAGTTGCAGATCATGAGTCTTCATGCAGGTGGACATTACGTATCTTCAGTTCGTAACTGATACGTAACTGAACAAACTGATACATAACTGAACAAACTGACCATTCAGCTTTCTGCAACTAAAGACAACAAAATTGGAGATACGTAACTGATAGTTGCCCGAAATGAATATTAATGCGCAAATTATTAAAGGCAACTGAAATGTTCAAAGCAAACTGAAGCCATATAGTCAACTGGACGATCAATTAAGACTAATCAGTAACACATCAATTTGTTAATCTTATCGGCTATAAATAGTCAATTGATAAATCAGCTTGACACGTCATCCGTTATGGAACGTAGCTATCAAGCGACAATTTGTACAAGAGCAAACTGCAACTTATAGTGAGAACGCCGCATATCAGAAAAGCTACAATGTATGATTGTCAGATGAATGTTGACGTGTCTAACGGATATAATTATTTGAACGCATTCATTATTAACCTTGAAATCAAAGCCTACAAATAGCTTAGAAACAATCTAACCTTCGTGCGCACATTCATTCTTGAGCAAAAAGCTTTCAAAAATCAGTTGCAAGAAGCTCTCGCTTATTAGACTTATTTATAGCTTTCAAGATATACTTAGAGTTTAAGCACAAACATTCATTGTTGTAATATTCGATCTTTTAGAGATCAGTTATGCTTAGAAATTACATAAATTGAGTACTGATAAAAATTTTATTGATACTAAGAGTTTCATTTTTGGTAGTGTTAAGTCCAAAATGAAGTGGGTCTGTACAAAGTGTTGTATTGATCAATGCCTTTTAGTAAATATCATATCCTTGAGATAGAAGGGTTGACGTAGGAGCGTTTGAAGTCTCCGAACATCCACAAATATTGTGTTCTTTATTCTCAGTTTTATTCTATCTGTCATTCATTTTATTTCCGCACTTTCATTAGTTAATTGCTTAATATTGGCAACAAGATTCGCGAATTCAGTTTATCACTAAACTGAGTCACCAATCGAAAAGTTGTGAAAATTGTCAAGTGTTTATTCAACCCCCTTTTAAACACTTTATTACGCCTAACCGATCCTAACACCTTTAATTCTAACACTATTACTGAGTGGAAGTAGGAAAACATTACTGTGGATTTTGTAGTGGGCTTACCGAAAACAGTAAAGGGTTTCAATGCTATTTAGGTGATAGTTGACCGTCTCACTAAGTTAGCACACTTTCTGCCAGTAAAAAGGATTTTCTCTATGACGAAATATGCGGAGCTTTATATTAGAGAGATAATCAGACTACATGAAATCCTAGTTTCTATAGTGTCTAACAGAGACAAGAGATTTACTTGATCTTTCTGGAGGAGATTGCATTCTGCTACAGTGAATAAGATAATGTTTA
Organism: Primulina huaijiensis; assembly: GCF_012295235.1. Classification (NCBI taxonomy): domain Eukaryota; kingdom Viridiplantae; phylum Streptophyta; class Magnoliopsida; order Lamiales; family Gesneriaceae; genus Primulina; species Primulina huaijiensis. Next base: position 14,305,107 of record NC_133310.1, on the reverse strand, counting down.
GTACGACATTTCATCCTCAGACAGATGGTCAGTCCGAGAGGGTGATACAGATTTTAGATGATTTACTCCGAGCTTGTGTGATCGATTTCCACAGAAGTTGGAAGCCGAAGCTACCTTTGGTGGATTTCACCTATAACAACAGCTACCAATTGTCTATATGAATGGCTCCTTAGTAGGCACTCTATGGAAGGAAATGCAAATCACCTATTCATTGGGATGAGTTTGAGGATAGAGCTGAGATTGAACCAGAGATTGTTCAACATACGACAAATTTAGTAGTCAAAATCTGTGACAGGATGAAGATTGCACAGAGTTCGACATAAAAGTTATGCTGACAAAATGATAAGGGATCTCGAGTTTGCAGTCGGCGACCATGTGTTTGTGAAAATAGCTCCTAGAAGGGTGTTATGAGATTTGGCAAGAAAGGAAAGCTGTAAGGTCCAAAATTAAGACGACGTAACCCAACGGCATGCAAATCTAAGAAATAAAAAAAAGTAATTAAATGATTTAATTGCTTAATTAATTATGTGTCATGCATGACTATATGTTAAATATGATTTTATTATCATCATGCATAAAAATATATTTTTTAAGGAATATTCAAGTTGCGATCGAGGAACGGAGACCGAGGGCTTAAAAACATAAAATGTTTTTATTAAATAACTATTTTTAATGGTTTAAAATATGGTTGATGGTTTTCATATTTTTGAAAATAAAGGATTTTGAGGTGATTTTATACGCTGGGACGTAAAATTTATCGGTGTTGGTTTTCAATAAAAATGAGAACGTTTTGGCAACCTGGCTAATAAATTCACGAATTTATTTAAACATAAAACTTTGATAACATTTTATTAAATCCTAATTAAGACTAATGGGATTATTTTAGTGGCTTAATAGGCCTAAGCCTAGTTAGCAATTTAATTACCTACTTAAAATTTTTAATCACCTAAAAACCCTACACTCTAACCCACGCCTCCCACCTTCAAAAATTCAGAAACTCTCACCAAAGCTCCTCAGCACACACGGCAACCCACACACCACAAAGTTGTAGGAATTTTTGAAGGTTCAAGGTAGAAACTAGCCAAGGTTTTCTCCGTTCTTCGTCGTCAACGGTTTTTCGTGCGTTTAAAACGCAAAGGCACACCATACATCTCCTTTTCTCGTCTATCACATTGTATTATTGTTTAAATTATATTTGAATGAAAAGCATGAGGTTTTTATGAATATTTTCGATATATTGCATGTACATGAGGCAAATTTGTGAATTGTTGTTCCAAAACATGTTTAATATGTGTTGAGGGGCTGCCATGATTTAGGTAATGATCAAGCATGATTTACACGTCCTAAGGGGTCCTAGAAAACACATGACACTCTGCACATAAAAGCAAGATGGAACTGTATGCTATATTGAAGGGCCGAGAGTGTGTTGTTCATGCATGTGGCTCGTTTTCCTTGCATGGGGTTATGGAGCTAGACAGGGCTGGCTGGGGGCTTGGCTAGTGTCAGGTTTTAAGGCTAGGCAGGGTCCTAGGGCGGCTAGGGTCGAGGGAAGCTGTTGAGGAAGAGCCCTTGCGAGAAAGGACTCTTCACGCGTAAGAATTCAGGGTGGCTGAAAGTTCCAGGGGCCATGGCTCGGCCGCAACCGTCTACATCTTGGCAAATGCGAATGGGGATCCTTTAAATGTTTCTACTGCAAGGAGGCTGGACACAAGGCTATTGATTGCCCAAAGAGGAAAGCAGCTACTACGTCACGAGCTTACGTTATGAATGCCGAAGAAGCTGAGGAAGAGGCAGACACTACACTCATCACGAGTAACCTAGTCATTTAACATTTTTATATTGCTTATTATTGCTTGAAATGTTAAATTGGTTATTAGCATTGATTTGGGAACAAGATTTAACCTAGCGGAATTTAAGTTGCATGCTCTACTTATTTGGATTTAAGTTATGATTTTACGAACCATTGAAAATGATATTAATTTTGTGCCTTATTTTATGTAAAGGATGACTTAATTCCAAATAAAAAGTTGAGGGCCAAAATTTAGAGAAAATCATAACTCAGAATTATAGGGTTTCGAAATTTTAAAGGTTAAAGAAGCAATTTTCGAAAATTTGGGGTCTAAAATGTAATTTTCGATAATTAAGGGACCATAGCGCAATTAGAAATAAGATGAGGGGCTTTAATGCAATTACCAAATTCTTAAGGACCATGATTTTAACTTTCAAAACCTTAAGGGACTAAAATGAAAAATTTCGAAAATTTAAGGACCATAATGCAAATATTCGAAATTTTGAGGACTAAAGTATAATTTCAAAAAAAAAATTGAAGGGCTAAAATGCAAATTTTTTTTGAAGAAATGCTTAAGTTCAACGCGTAATCTTCATATACCATTGGGAAATAATGATAGTAAATCCTTAAGCTTCAACATGAAAAGATTTAAAAGACATTTCGCCGTAGGGAGGATCATCATTCTAGGTGTGGCTACCTACGCACTGCTAGATTCGGGAGCTACACATTCTTTTATATATGAAACCTTCATCAAAAGACTAAATATTACTCCTCAAGATATGGGTTTGGGTTTCAAAGTTTCTATTCCATCCGGTGATCAAATGCTCACGTCAAAGATTGTCAAGGATCTGGAGCTTCGTTTATTCAAAGATGTTATGCGGGCAGATCTTATTGTGCTTCCTATGCCCGAATTTGATATTATATTTGGGACGGATTGGCTATCTACAAATGGAGCTTCAATTGATTTCAGTAAGCGATCAGTGTCTATTCGACCTCCTAGTGGTAAACCTTTTGTCTTTGAGGCGGCGAGAAACAGGCAAATGCCACACATTATCTCTTGTCTGTGTGCGAGGAAGCTTATTAGACGTGGATGCCAAGCTTTTCTATCATGTGTCACCACCACACATGCATCTATCAGTCAGAAGTTATAAGATGTTGATATTGTCAATGATTTTCCTAGCGTCTTTCTCGAGGACGTTTCATGTACTCCACCCGATCGTGAAGTGGAATTCTCTATTGATCTAATGCCGGGCACTGTTCCTATATCTAAGGTACTTTATTGTCTAGCACCCGCTGAAATGAAAGAATTGAAAGATCAAATCCAAGAATTGCTAGACAAGGGTTTCATCCGCCCTAGTTATTCTCCATGGGGCGCACCAGTATTATTTGTTAAAAAGAAAGATGGTAGTTGTGAGGCCCATTTACTCTAACGACTAATAATGATCAAACAATAATGGTTTGATTTAAAACTGCAGCGGAAAAAGGTTTAAAATACTTTAAAACGGACCTCAGGGCCTAGAAAAATTTCGGCATGACCTCCCCGTAAGTAGGACATCCCGAAAACTCAAGCAGCATTTTATATCAAAATATACTCCAACTAGAGACATTAAAACAAAACCAAAGTCAACAACCTATAGCCGCACTGGCTAGGACTAAACAGGATTTAAAACTTACCAAATAGTCACAAGATCAATAAAATCACAGAGTCGCCTCAGAACATAACAAGGACAACCAAATATCACTACAGATACACGGGGCATCTCCCCGACAAATAAAATACAATACAAGACTGAAACAAACTCAAGACATATATATAGACTAACTGGGAGACTCCACCGAACAGAACCAAGCAATCCAACCTCAATCGCGAGCTCCACTGGCGGAACCTCGGCCTGATGCTGCAAAACGATTCGGGAGATCTACCATGGTGCCCAAATGCAACCACAACAGCCCCCTAGTAAACAACTGAGGTTAGGATTCTGGTATGAAACAGTTCAACAATAACAACAATAACATAAATCATGCATAATCATATATTGAAAAGTAATATGCAATGCATGAAAGACTCAACGAATAATCTGGATCACAGGAGCCAACAAACGGTACGATAACAACTGGAATAATGCTCGAGCAACAACACAGGGGAGCTACATCGTCATGCAGCTAAACCGCCCTGCCAAGTATGCGAGGTATGCCAAGCTGTGCTGAATAACACCCCTGACTCGGCCTTCATACAGCTGATACGCTATAACAGGATGGCACAACAGAACGGACTAGATGACACAATCCCAGCGCTCACCTCAAAAGGCTGCACTAACCACGAGATTGTTCAATCATATCTACGGTCTCATGTGTATAGGCTTATAAGCCACACAATGATCCCGAGATAAACAACAGTGCCAGATAACAACGGATATCAACAATGGCTAACAAGAACGATAGGGTTCAACATGAATGTCATAACTGTATGCCCGATGCTAAATGCCTATAATATGTCATAATAATAAACATAGATCACAACGAAGGCATTTAACAATTTACAACAGTCAACGAGTCATAAACACGATCCATGTAACACAGAATGACAATTAAACATAATTTATGTTTTACTGTCGTATGTTATCGAGCTGTAACATACCTATACCAACTTGACAATACAATATCAACTTCGCTTCAAGACCCTCGGCCCAAAAACGGGAAGAATTTGGGCAGAACAGAGCATCGGAACAGTAGCTTCGATCTACCCGAATCCTTGCTCAAACTTCACGATTTCTGACTTAAATCAAAGCTTAGGATGTTAGGAAGACACCCCTTTAGACCAATTGAGATTTGGACGCCGGACGGAGGAGATATCGCGATTTTCCCGCAGCCGCTACACAAGTGACGGGAATGGAGTTGGGAAAGCTTCTTTCTTCTTTTCTTTCCTTCCCTTATTTGGTAAGTTGAGTGTATGTATATGTATTTTTATATATTGTGTATTTGATTACTAAAATAGTAACTCAAGCCCATCTATCCCGGTCTGTATTTATTTTGCTCTCGTGTGTTATTTAAACTCTATATGTATTTTATATCGTTAAATTCTCCGATATTCTAAAATACATATTTTTAACACACTTCTTGAATTTATTTGACATAATTAATTATTTTAATTTACAACTCAATAATTATTCTAATTATGCCAAAATTACCGGATAATTAATTACAAGGCCTTACACTTCTCCACCCCTTAAAACAAATTTCGTCCTCGAAATTTCTGTTTACTCACATACATCTTATACACGGCACAACAACAACAGTACAATACTAAGAATCAAACAGATATGGATAAGATGCTCTCATATTCTCTTCTGTTTCCCACGTTGATTCTTCTACACCATGCCTCATCCATTGAACACGTACCAGTGGAATAACTTTATTGCGTAAAACTTTATCTTTACGATCCAAGATACAAACAGGATACTCAGTATACGATAGAGAAGGGTCGAGTTCAACCTCATCAGGCTGAATCACATGAGACGGATAAGGCTCATACTTACGCAACATAGAAACATGAAAAACATCATGGATGCCAGACAAAGACTGGGGCAAATCCAAACGATAAGCGCAAGTCCCAATACGCTCAACAATCTCATAGGGACCAACGAAACGAGGTGACAACTTACCTCTCATGCCAAAACGGACAACACCTCTAAATGGAGAGATTCTCAGAAACACAAAATCTCCAACTTGAAATTCTAGAGGTTGACGACGTCTGTTAGCATAACTAGCTTGACGATCTTGGGCAGCTTTCATTCACTGACGAATCAACTGGACTTTATCATGCATTTCCTGAACAATCTCAGGTCAAGTGTAATGCCCGAGATTTTATATCATGATTAAGCGGAGATTATTGATTGTGATTGGATAAGATTATAACCGGATTACTCCGAGATCAGATTTGGGCAAAACATATGAAGTGTGTAAATTTTGGACAGAAAGAGTGGCGCCCGAGCGGTAGAAAATAACCGCCCGAGCGACAGTGTTCAATAGGATGATGTTTCGAACAGAAAGTCTGGCGCCCGAGCGGTAGTGTTTGACCGCCCAAGCGCCAGTGGTTGCAAAGATTGTGCTTGGGCAGAACGTCTGGCGCCCGAGCGGTAGAATATTACCGCCCGAGCGCCAGTGGATAACAATGAAAGGCTCGGACAGAAAGTGCCGCGCCCGAGCGGTAAATTTCAACCGCTCGAGCGCCGACCGAAATATAAGAAAATGTGACACGTTTCATTTACATGCAAGGAGAGATATATAAACGTAATTCATTCAGAATTATCAGAAAAGAAAACGGGGAGAAATCTTCGGAAGAAATCCTTACGCTTTTTGTCGTATAGATTTGTGATTTGCGAAAGATCCGTCCGTCAGATTTTGAATCTGACTTCAGTACTGTGTTCCTATCGACGTAGACTACAACTGGACGTAAGTTTTGCTACGTTTTGATATGATTTCAAATTATGGTATTGTCAGAATCTGATATGATTCATATATGATGTTCTTAGCATGTTAGACATCGTATAATCGAAACCGGAGTGAAGAACAGATACCATATGAAATTGTTATGAATTTTGGAGTTGATTTGATATCAGAATTGACTTGTTATCGATTATGAGGTGTTTGGATTGATATCTGATTGATATGATATTGTTGGGTACATTGAGATTATGACGTTATGCTGTTAAAACGGAATTTGATTGAATTCTGATTATATCCAGTATTGATTGAGTGGTGTATTGATACCATATATTGTGATGGCCAGATTGATATTGACAGGCTTTGAATCAGAGACTTCGACTTAGTCAGAGTAACAGAGTGAAAGGTATAAATTAATGTTGAGTTGGGATTGCACAACTCGAGTGAGGTTTGACTCGAGTTTCCCTAAATCACATACTTTATGTTATTGCATTGATATTTGCAATTGATGAGATTGTTGATTGTAGTCTATTGATTCTAGACAATGTATGTACTAGTCACCGGCTGATTCGTCTGGTCATCGGCTGATTTGCCTAATCACCGGCTGATTCGTCTAGTCAGTGGCTGATTCGCTTAGTCCTTGGGCTGATTCGCTTATTCTATTGGCTGATTCGCTTATTCTGTTGGCCGATTTGCCCAGATACTGGATATATGCATTATATCGATGCCGTTTAGGGTTGATTCATTCCTATCGACTGAGATTCGATATAGTTGTCAATATCCAGACCCCGGGATCCCTAGATTAGGAATGATTCGAGTCTGAGATGACGCGTCGATTGAGTCGAGTCTGAGATGACTAGTTGATTTACAGTTTTATATCATTCATGTTTGTTGATTTGCTACATGTTAATGATAGTTCTTATATGCTTTGATATATGTTTTTATATGATTGCATGTCTACATTGTTTATACTGGGATGTATTTCTCACCGGAGTTATCCGGCTGTTGTCTTGTTTTGTATGTGTGCATGACAACAGGTGGGGCAGGACCTGGAGCAGGAAGAGGATGAGAGATTCAGGATTAGCGTGGAGATCCGGACTTAGAGTCGAGTGGTTTAGTACTTGATCTAGTAACTAAATTTTAGCTGAAATAAATAAATGGTGTACAGGATTTGTACCATTAGATGTATATGTGTATTAGAATTGATTACCTTACGTTTCCGCACTTCTATATCTTGTATATTAAAAAAAAAAATTTTATGTCCCACATTACTTAGTTGTTATATTTGATCCTAATAACAATTAAGTGTTGAATTAGGTTCGGGTCCCCACATCCAGTCAACTGCTTCTCACCAAATTCATCCCAACAAAGAGGTGATCGACATCGTCTGCCGTACAAAGCTGCAAAAGGAGCCATACCAATAGTCACCTGGAAACTGTTATTATATGAAAATTCTACCGGTGGTAAAGCTTCTTGCCAACTGTCTTTAAAATCCATGACTACAGCTCGAAGTAGATCCTCGAGTGTCTGAATCGTACGCTCGGTCTGACCATCTGTCTGAGGATGGTACGCAGTACTCATCGCAAGTCGTGTACCCATTTCTTTTTGGAAACTAGTCCAAACCTTTGATGTGAATCTAGGGTCACGATCAGAGACTATTGCAACTGGACCTCCATGAAGTCTCACAACATTTTCAATATACAGACGAGCCATCTTCTTTTACGAATATGTCCTCTCATACGGAATAAAGTGTGCCGATTTAGATAATCTGTCGACAATCACCAAAATGGCATCGAAATGACGAGAAGTATGTGGCAAATGCGTGACAAAATCAATAGCCACGTGCTCCCAGTTCCACTGAGGAACCTCAAGGCTATGCAGTAATCCTCCCGGTCTCATTCGTTCCGCTTTGACTTGCTGACAGATCATACAACGAGACACAAACTCAGCCACATCCTTTTTCATATTCTTCCACCAAAATTGAGGACGTAGAATATGATACATGTTTCTGCCTCCTGGGTGGATACTATATCGAGTACAATGAGCTTCTTTAAGGATGGCTGTACGCAATTCAGGAATATCGGGGACAACCAATCTATCATTCAACCGAAGAGATTCGTCTGAGTGAATTGAGAAACCAGATTGGTGTCCTTGAGATACTAACTCATAAGATTTCAGAACTCGATCATCAGTTTTCTGAGCTGACTTTACAATCTGAATCAACTATAGCTCAACAGAAATCTGAGATACACAAACAACATTACCTTGGATTTGAAAATCCAACCCAGAAGTGCAAATATCCTCGCGTAACTTAGAAACATGAATTGAGGATAAATTAACATCAAAAACCTTACGACTCAAAACATCGGCAATGACATTCACTTTTCCCGGATAATACTGGATCTCACAATCATAATATTTCAAAAGATCCATCCAACGTCTCAGTCTCATATTAAGATCTGACTGAGAGAACATATACTTCAAGCTTTTGTGATCAGAATAGATTACAAATTGCTCCCCAAACAAATAATGTCTACAAATCTTGAGAGCAAAAACGATAGCAGCTAACTCCAAGTCATGAACAGGATACTTAGACTCATGCGGTTTCAACTGACGAGAACCATAGGCCACAAATCTGCCATGCTGCATCAGAACACAAACTAATCCTCTATTTGATGCGTCGGTACAAACAACGAATCCTCCAGAACCTCTTGGAATGGTAAGAACTGGTGCAGAAGTCAACCTCTTCTTCAACTCGACAAAACTTGACATATTCATCAGACCAAATGAATCTCTGATTTTTCTGAGTCAGTTGAGTAATAGGTCTAGCAATCTTTGAGAAATTTTCAATAAATCTCCGGTAATAACCAGCTAAACCCATGAAAATACGAATCTCTGGCACATTGATCGGTCGTGCCCAGTTCAGAACTGCTTCAACTTTACTTGGATCAGTAGAAATACCATGTTGAGATATGACATGGCCCAGAAACACAACTCTATCTAACCAAAACTCACACTTGGATAGCTTTGCGTACAACTGCTTCTTTTGAAGAATTCGAAGAACTATCCTCAAGTGTTTGGCATGCTCTTCCTCGGACTTGGAATAAACAAGAATATCATCGATGAATACAATCAGAAAACGATCGAGATATTTACAAAATACTCGATTCATCAAGTCCATAAACACAGCAGGAGCATTGGTCAAACCAAAAGGCATAACCAAAAATTCAAAGTGTCTGTATCTCGTGCGAAAAGCTGTTTTCGGCACATCTTCTTGTCTAACTCTCACTTGATGGTACCCATAACGAAGATCAATATTAGAATACACCGAAGTACCTTGCAATTGATCAAATAAGTCATCAATCCTAGGGAGTGGATATTTATTCTTGACAGTAGACCTATTCAACTGCCGATAATCAATACACATCCGCATCGTTCCATCTTTCTTCTTGACAAATAGAATCGGTACACCCAACGGTGAAGAACTCGGAGAATATAACCTTTACTCAACAAATCCTGTAATTGTTCTTTCAGTTCTTTCAGCTCAACATGGGCTAATTGATATGGTGCTCGAGATATGGGTTCAGTTCCTGGCATTAATTCGATACTGAACTCAACTTCTCGTTCTGGTGGAAAACCAGGAATCTCTTCTGGAAAACACATCAGGAAACTCACAGACTACAGGAATATCAGAAAACCGTCGCTCATCTTGCGATAGATCCACAGCATAAACCAGAAAACCTTCATGACTAGAATTCAACAATCGATTTATCTCAATGGCAGAAACTAGAGGAATCTTGGCTTGAGAACCACGGCCATAGAAATTCAATTTAAGAGCAAAACTAGGCCTGAAACGAATTATTCCTCGATAACAGTCAACAGTGGCACGATTTGCAGTCAAAACATCCATACCAACGATGCAATAAAAGTCATGCATAGGTAGGACTATGAGATTTAGATACAGAACATTTTCATCGTGAAACAAAACCGCATTGAACACCACATTATCAGTGATAATAATTTTGCCCATCGGAGTAGCAACATATAGATTGGAATTCATACTAGTGGTGTGAAGATCACGCGAAACAACGAATGCATGAGAAACAAAGGAATGAGATGCTCCAGTATCAAATAACACTCGCGCTATAAAAAAACATAGATTACAGTTACCAGTAATGACAGTACCTGGAGCTGCCTGAGCCTCATCCTCAGTCAAGGCAAATACATGAACAGATGACTGATTCTGTTGACCACCTTGCCCTCTGCTCTGATGCGAAGGGCAAATAGGCTAATGGGAAGACTGGGACGCTGCTGTAATTCTATTACTTTGAGCTCCACTACCTGCCTGGGCTGATTTCCCCGTCCTACTAGGACAAACTCTAGCAAAATGACCCGGCCAACCACAATTATTACAAACCCCTTGAACTCCAACACACTGATTACTGAAATGCTTTCCCCCACAGTGATCACAATAAGGTCCACTATAACGATATCCCCCACGGTTCTCTGAACTCCCTGAACTCGAAGAACTAGAACCAGGCTTCTTAAATTGCTTCCCACGTGGACGAATAGATGCAGAACCAGATGAACTGAATTGTTGCCTCCCCGACTGATGATGTTGGGTAGGAACTCGATTGCCACTCCTCTTAAGACTAGCTTCAGCCCTTTTTGCTATTTCCACTGCTTCAAGATAATTCAGTGGCTTACCGGTAGAAACAAAAGGGTGCAGATGATCGTTCAATCATTAAATAAAACTTTCAACAACTGCAACCTGACTTGCAGCAACATAAGGAGCATATCTCAGCATAGCATAAAAAGAATCTGCGTACTCCGCAACTGACATATCGCCTTGTTTCAGGTTATGAAACTCAGAAGCCATAGAACTGTAGAATGATGGAGGACAATAACTCTCCTTAAACTTCAGCTTGAATATATCCCACGATGGAACAATCTTCTGAGCATCTAAAGTCAATAATGTAGTAGACCACCACATTTTGGCACGATCTTTCAACTGATGCACAGCTAATCTCAATCGACACTCTGGAGGATACTCAATCAAATCTAAGCTGCTCTAGATGATCAGCAGCTTGCTCAACAAAAGTATCATCAACAACACGGACACGAGGTCTACCACGTCCACAATCTCGACCTCGAGCTAAAGGAATCTCATCAGCAGAAATTTCTCCACCTCCCTCCATTCTATATGATAAAACATCAAAACAATTAGAATGGAAGCAAACAAATCATATAATCACATAAGCATGTTGTCAAGTAGCATAAACAGGCGCAACAACCATTTTAGTGCCAAGACTCGAGTGTCCTAGACTCTAGTTCGAGCGTATCCCAGTTTACGCTCTGATACCAAGATGTGAAGCCCATTTACTCTAATGACTAATAATGATCAAACAATAATGGTTTGATTTAAAACTGCAGCAGAAAAAGGTTTAAAATACTTTAAAACGGACCTCAGGGCCTAGAAAAATTTCGGCATGATCTCCCTGTAAGTAGGACATCCCGAAAACTCAAGCAGCATTTTATATCAAAATATACTGCAACTAGAGTCATTAAAACAAAACCAAAGTCAACAACCTATAGCTGCACTGGCTAGGTCTAAACAGAATTTAAAACTTACCAAATAGTCACCAGATCAATAAAATCACAGATTCGCCTCAGAACATAACAAGGACAACCAAATATCACTACAGATACACAGAGCATCTCCCCGGCAAATAAAATACAATACAAGACTGAAACAAACTCAAGACATATATATAGACTAACTGGGAGACTCCACCGAACAGAACCAAGCAATCCAACCTCAAGCCCGAGCTCCACTGGCGGAACCTAGGCCTGATGCTGCAAAACGACTCGGGAGATCTACCATGGTGCCCAAATGCAACCACAGCAGCCCCCCCAGTAAACAACTGAGGTTAGGATTCTGGTATGAAACAGTTCAACAATAACAACAATAACATAAATAATGCATAATCATATAATGAAATGTAATATGCAATGCATGAAAGGCTCAACGAATAATCTGGATCACAGGAGCCAACAAACGGTACGATAACAACTGGAATAATGCTCGAGCAACAACACAGGGGAGCTACATCGTCATGCAGCAAATTCGCCCTGCCAAGTATGCGAGGTATGCCAAGCTGTGCTGAATAACACCCCTGACTCGGCCTCCATACAGCTGATACGCTATAACAGGATGGCACAACAGAACGAACTAGATGACACAATCCCAGCGCTCACCTCAAAAGGCTGTACTAACCACGAGATTGCTCAATCATATCTACGGTCTCATGTGTATAGGCTTATAAGCCACACATTGATCCCGAGATAAACAACAGTGCCAGATAACAATGGATATCAACAATGGCTAACAAAAAAGATAGGGCTCAACATGAATGTCATAACTGTATGTCCGATGCTAAATGCCAATAATATGTCATAATAATAAACATAGATCACAACGAAGACATTTAACAATTTACAACAGTCAACAAGTCATAAATACGATCCATGTAACACAGAATGACAATTAAACATAATTTATGTTTTACTGTCGTATGTTATCGAGCTGTAACATACCTATACCAACTTGACAATACAATATCAACTTCGCTTCAAGACCCTCGGCCCAAAAACGGGAAGAATTTGGGCAGAACAGAGCATCGGAACAGTAGCTTCGATCTACCCGAATCCTTGCTCAAACTTCACGATTTCTGACTTAAATCAAAGCTTAGGATGTTAGGAAGACACCCCTTTAGACCAATTGAGATTTGGACGCCGGACGGAGGAGATATCGCGATTTTCCCGCAGCCGCTACACAAGTGACGGGAATGGAGTTGGGAAAGCTTCTTTCTTCTTTTCTTTCCTTCCCTTATTTGGTAAGTTGAGTGTATGTATATGTATTTTTATATATTGTGTATTTGATTACTAAAATAGTAACTCAAGCCCATCTATCCCGGTCTGTATTTATTTTGCTCTCGTGTGTTATTTAAACTCTATATGTATTTTATATCGTTAAATTCTCCAATATTCTAAAATACATATTTTTAACACACTTCTTGAATTTATTTGACATAATTAATTATTTTAATTTACAACTCAATAATTATTCTAATTATGCCAAAATTACCGAATAATTAATTACAGGGCCTTACAATAGTATGCGTCTTTGCATCGATTATCGAGAGCTTAATAAGGTCACTATCAAGAATAAGTATCCATTGCCAAGAATTGAAGATTTATTTGATCAGTTGCAAGGAGCATCGATATTTTCTAAGATCGATCTGCGATCTGGATACCACCAATTGAAAGTAAAAGAGTCAGATGTCCACAAGATAGCATTTCGCACGAGATATGGGCACTATGAGTTTATGGTCATCCCGTTTGGGTTGACCAATACGCCAGCGATATTCATGGATCTCATGAATTGCGTATTTCAGCCATATCTGGATCAGTTTATTATTGTCTTCATCGATGACATATTGATCTATTCAAAGAGCAGAGAGTAGCATAGCCGTCACTTGAGGATCGCACTGCAGGTACTGCAAGACAGGAAGCTATATGCAAAGTTCAGCAAGTGCGAGTTTTGGCTTGATAGAGTGGCGTTCTTAGGCCACATCATTTCTAGTGATGGCGTGGAAGTTGACCAGAGTAAATTGGAAGCAGTGAAAGAATGGCCAATACCAAAAAGTGTTACCGAGATTCGCAGTTTCTTGGGATTAGCTGGCTATTATCACAAGTTTATTCAGGGGTTCTCATCTATAGCGGTACCTATGACCGCTTTGACCAAGAAGAATGCAAAGTTTGTTTGGCGATCAGGACAGTTTTGACATGTTGAAGCAAGCCTTGATATCACCGCCAGTGTTATCCATGCCATCAGGGCAAAGGGAATATGTTCTTTATACCGACGCTTCCAAACTTGGTTTGGGCGCAGTTCTGATGCAAAATGATCGAGTTATAGCTTATGCGTGGAGACAAATGAAAATTCACGAGAAAAATTACCCTACTCATGATCTAGAGCTCGCAGCAGTAGTTTTTTTTTCAAAATATTCACCGATCACAAAAGTCCGAAATATTTTTTCACCAGAAGGAACTGAATATGAGACAACGCAGATGGCTGGAGCTAGTAAAAGATTATGATTGTGACATTAGCTACCATCCGGGAAAAGCAAATGTGGTGGCAGACGCGTTGAGTAGAAAAGCAGCAGTTAACTCTCATCTATCACTCCAAAGGCCGTTGCAGTCCGAGATACAACGATTTGAGCTTACAGTGTATGTTAGGGGCGAAGCCCCTAACCTTGCCACGTAATCAGTACAGTCGACTTTGAGAGATAGAATTCGTGATAGGCAGTCCACCGATGAGCAGTTGCAAAAGTTGAGAGCTAAAGATGAAGCCAAGGGTCAAAAATTATATTCAGAAGTGGATGGTATAGTTCGTTATCGAGATCGGTTATGGGTTCTTAGTGACGATTTTTTGAGAGATCATATTTTGAAGGAAGCCAATGACACGCCTTACTCCATCCATCCGGGAAGTACGAAAATGTTCAAAGAATTGCAATTGTTATATTGGTGGCCAGGTATGAAGAGAGACATTATGAGATTTGTATCCGAGTGTTTGACATGTCAAGTTGTCAACAAGTTAAGGCAGAGCATCAAGAACAGCGCGAAAACTTAAGCCACTTCCCATCCCCGAGTGGAAATGGGAAAACATCACTATGGACTTTGTTGTGGGATTACCAAAGACTATTAAGGGATTCAATGCTAAATGGGTAATAGTGGATCGTCTTACGAAATCAGCGCATTTTCTACCTATTAAGACGAATTTTACCATGATTCAGTATGCTGACTTATATATTCGAAAGATAGTACGTCTACATAGAATTCCTGTATCTATTGTGTCTGACAGAGATCCGAGATTCACGTCATCTTTTTTGAAGAGCTTACACGCAGCGATTGGGACCAAGTTATTATTCAGTACAGCATTTCATCCTCAAACCGATGGTCAGTCTGAGAGAGTTAAACAGATTCTAGAAGATCTACTGCGAGCATGTGTTATCGACTTCCAAGGCAGTTCGGAACCAAAATTACCTCTAGTGGAGTTCACCTACAATAATAGCTATCAATCATCAATTGGGATGGCTCCTTTCGAGGCACTTTATGGAAGAAAATGTAGATCCTCTATTCATTGGGATGAGGTTGGTGAAAGAAGAGATATTGGTCCGGATGTGATTGAAGAAACTGCCGAGCTTGTAGTCAAAATTCGTGATAGAATGAAGACTGCGCAAAGCCGACAAAAGATTTATGCGGACAAAAGACGAAGGGACTTAGAGTTTGCAGTGGGAGATCATGTATTTGTGAAAATAGCGCCTATGAAAGGTGTTAAGAGTTTTGGCAAGAAAGGCAAGCTTAGCCCAAGATTTATTGGTCCATTCGAGATTTTAGAGAGGACTGGGACACTAGCTTATAGAGTGGCGTTGCCACCAATGCTATCAGGAATTCACAATGTGTTCCATATTTCGATGCTGCGGAGGTACATGTCTAACCCGTCACATGTGCTAAACTATGAACCTCTACAATTGACTCCACATATGACATATGAAGAAAGACCTGTCCAAATCTTGGCAAGGCAAGAAAGGAGACTCCGAAACAAAGTCATTCCAATGGTCAAGGTTAAGTGGCTGAATCACTCGGAAGAAGAAGCAACTTGGGAAACCAAGAGAGACTTGAAGAATCACTATCCAGAACTATTCGGTAAGTTCTAATTTCGAGCACGAAATTTTATTTAAGGGAGGGAGTAATTGTAAGGTCCAATTGCGAGAAGGGACTCTTCACGCGTAAGAATTCAGGGTGGCCGAGAGTTCCAGGGGCCATGGCTCGGCCTGGGGGCAAGCTATGTGGTCCATCAGGGTCCTAGGGTGATGGGTAGGGTTCGGGCCAGGGGTTGGTGCAAGTGGGTGCGCTGTGGCTCAAAGGAACATGATGAAGCGCATGAGAAGCAAGATCGCGCGAGGACTGTTGTGCGGTCTTGGTGGCTCGCTTCATGGGCTCCAGGGCTTGGGCCAGTCTGGGCTGTGTCTGGGCGTGGTCAAGATATTGTTAGGTTCATGTGGGCTCGATTGTGGCTCAGCTGGAAGTGACCTAGGGTGGCTAAGAGTCTATAGGCGTGAGTCAAACATGTGTGCAGATTTGGGTTTTCTATCCAGGAGGTTTTGAGCGAGTTAGGGACCGGGTTCAGGAGTCTGGGTTGGTCAAGAGGGTGCCTAGGTGGGTTGGCTCGGGTTTGGCTTGAGGTGGATCGGGCGTGGCTCGAGTAAATTGGGAGATGGCTCGGGTGGTTCGTTAGGATGTCAATTTTGAAAATTAAAAGGCAAAAAAATGAATCCATGGGTTCACGGGGGTGGCTCATGACTTGAAAGGGTAGAATAAATCTTAGAAATGCTATGTTTAAAATTTGGGATCAAAATAACAAGTTTTGGTTTTATTCGGGATTTAATCGCCGCACGAAACGCTAATTAACGATTTATTTGAAACGCCTAGTTTTAAGCTTCATAAAATTATGGAAAATTATATTTAAGCTTAAATAATTATTAGAAGTTTAAGTTTTTAATCTGGGAATTTTATATTAAGGTTTGGTTTAATTCGGGATTAAAACGCAATAATACAACATATTTAAAGATTAATTAAAAAGTCATCGATTTAGGCCAAATAAAATTATGGAAAAATTCATGTAAGCTTAAATAATTATTTGGGACATATTAGAGTCAAGAAATCAAGAAAAAAGTCAAAAACTTAAAATGTCATGTCCAAGGGTAAAACGGTCTTTTTACACCAAAAAAATTAGTAAAGGTCATGGCAGTACTCTAAATGCTGTTTTTATGATATTATGATTATTTTTTAATGTTTATGAAATATTCATGATTAAATTATGATTTTTAAATGTCTATGGATTTTTATGATTTAATGTTGACATTTAAAATACATAATGCATGCTTGGTTTCAAAACAAAAATGTTATGTTATGCATGATTTTATAAAGTGATGAGAATGTAAACGTTGAAGTAAGTGAAGGAATTGTGACTAATTCGATAATGTTGGAGATATCGTGAGGGTGACAGTCCCAGTGGGCGCCCGACGATCGTATTTTCATCATTAAGAATATGAGGTAACGGTATGTGGTAACGGTAAGAATGAGAATAACGTGAGGGGAAAAGGCCCCAGAGAGAGCCCATTTATGGGAAAAGGATCCAGAAGGAATCCCGACGATCGTATTTCTATTCAAAAGAGGACAGGCCAGGGCCCACTTGACCGGTGAGAGTGTTGCTGGTGTCCCCTGCCGCCCAGTACTGCGGTTTCATGTAGATGGATCCATCGAATTTTGAGGTTTATGTCATGATGAGGAAAGTAACAATTAACGGTCTGAATTCAACAAAGAAAAAGGAAAAATGTTTACGATCATGAAAAATGTTTTATGTCACGTTCAGGAAAAAGGAAAAGTTAAAGTTTATGTTTGCATGTCATGAAAAGTTATTTTTACATAAAAGTATTTTCATTGTTGCATGTGATTTTATATGTATTATTTGCTATAAAGATAATGGTGTGCTAAGTCTTTAGACTCACTAGGTGTGATGGATGCAGGTGAGGTTGAGGAAGGTCTTGACGGATGATTTGACTGGACTGAAGGCGCACACAACCCCAGTTTTTGAACTCAAAGGTTTGTTCATAGAATGAGGGATATCTCAATACATTACAATGCACCCCTATTTATAGCCAAATTTGGGGAGACAACCACAAATAAAATATTATTTTTTTACACATAAGTCTTCATTGGTGTTCCAAGATATTATATTATATTACACATCACTTTTGAAAATATTCTTCTCCGAATTTGCTTCTTCACATAATAAGAAACATGTGGATAATCAAGTTGTCTAGTTGTTGTATTTTTTTCAAACCATTTGACCAAGTAATTTGAGAGATATGGTCAAAATACTAGAGCATTGTAAAACTGCCACTCCTTTGGTAACTTTATTTGTTGCTTAATTTGATCTCAATTGTGAGAGTATTTTTTTCTCATGCTTGTCAACAATATTGTAGATATTATAATCAACTTTCTACAGGTCTAAGAATTATCTTAATCCCATTTGCAACGCCAAGTTTATTCTTGTGTTATCGAACCTGTAAAAAATAGTAAAAATTTTTAATTACACAACAACTTATATTTTATACAATTTATTATAAAACATATAATATTTAAACATTTAATAAAACAAAAACTATATATTTATATTATAAAACATTTAATTAATGTACAATTTTTATGTTTATCACACCTCCCAACCAGCTTATTGCTAGTCCCTAGCAATTTAAGCGTTAATAGAAATACAAAACATATTGATTAATTTAAATTGAAATTTAATCAAAACTATCTAAGTGTTTAAATTAAATTTGAAAACTGTCAAAGTTATATCAAGATCATCATAATTATAATTTATGAAATAATTTGAGATGATCAATTCAAAGCTTATTTCAGGTAGTTAAATGTACACGGCCTTCAGAAATTCCTAGTAAGAGTCTCAACTCCATATCCTCACAGGTTAATAAATGTTTCAATTTATGGCAACGATTTCTCTCATGGAATTGGAATACAGATAAATGCTCAGAAAAATGATTTACAGAATGCAGACAGACAAACGAGCCAAACTAATCAAAAGATAGAAAATCCATTAATTCAAAATCTAGTTGTTCTTATTATATATTTTTTCCTGATTTTTATTTTTTATTTTTTCATAACATCATGGAATCAGACTAATTTTATGCTTCTTGACCACATATTTATTTAATTTGTACAATAAATTTCTCTCTTTCTTTTTTTTATGAGAGATATATGGGTCGTAGCATATAACTTAAAAATTACATAGATTTTCAATATCTTTTTTTTTGTATTTTTCTCTTTTTTTTTTCTTCAGGAAATATCATTTTTTTTTCAAAATAATACTCAAGATATAAACAATAGATAGTCTCTCTCATGATCAATAAAGGCTCGAAAGCTGTTTTCTCAGTCCTCTCCACTCACTCACAAAATATGTGTGAGTTTAAAATTTTAGGCACTCTTATAAGGTATATCTTGGGCCATATTCTTTAATACCTGATTTTATCACAATGGTTAATCACTCAAAAAGATTTCATAAATCATATTTTTATATTCATCAAAATATTAAAATTGACTTTTTTTTTCAAATAAAAATTTAAACATTCTTAATTAGATTAATGCATGTTCTAATTTAAATCTTTCAAACATTTAATGTATGACATTTTTGCAAAGATTACTAAGATACAAACAATAAACATGATTTTATTTTAAAATAATATATATATTTTTTTATTTTTTATTTTTAATTTTTTTTAAGATACAAACAATAAACATGATTTTATTTTAAAATAATATATATATTTTTTATTTTTTATTAATTTTTTTTTTATAAGTTTGTTCTCCCCCAATCAGAATATGACATTGTCCCTAATGTCAAAATAACTATTAATAAAGAGTACATCATGAAAGAGATATTACCTGAAATTTTATTGAAGATAACAAACTGAAACAAACGCAAACCAATCCACGACTTTTGAATCAATGATCCAACTTCCTTTTATTATTGCTTGATTGCGACCAATTGATCTTTGTCATCATCAGATCAGGCTTGTGAACAAAAGCTTCCAAATTATCAATTAATTGGTCGGAAGTCGAAGCAAAGATGAGCATTATTCGTGAATTTTCTGAAATGAAATTCTGTTCCACAGCTTTATCAAGAAATGTCAACAAACTGTCATAATAATTATTGATATTCAACAAGCCCACAGGTTTATTATGGATATTAAGTTGTGCCCAAGAAACAGTGTGAAAAATTTCTTCTAATTTACCAAAACCATCTGGCAGTGATATAAAAGCATCAGAATTTTCAATCATTTTTGTGATTCTTTCATACATAGAAGAAACTTTTAATTACTCACCAATCGTAACACCTGTAATATTTCCTTCAACTAAAGCCGTAGGAATAATACCCAAAACCTGACTACCTCCAAGATGAGCAGATGTTGAAACAGATCCCATTAACCCAATATTACCTCCCCCATATACCAAATGAATTTTTCTCTCAGCCAATATCTTTCCAAGATTACTCGTTGCTTCTACAAACACTTCATTTTTTCCAGGACTCGACCCATAAAATACACAAATATTTTTCAATGATTGTGCAGAGGTTCCAGCCATGTTTTTTTTACTTTCTTCTTTTTTTTTTCTGCGAAAATAGAGAGAAAGATGAGAGATATTATAGAGGTAATATGTTATCAGGAAAAACTATGGGTCACATTTGTAAACAGAATAAACAGTAAAAACAATAATGACACACATGCATGTAAACAGTAGTGTGATTGTGGCTCACAATTTTCCTCTGGTTTTACGTCCAGAAACGGCTTCAACGCCTTCTATGAGTCGAGTATATGCTTCCCATCCAATTTTCTTATAAATTGGCAAACAGGGTCTTTTTTAGTCGGAGTTCTAAGACTATGACGCTCATCTTGGAATTGTTTCCATAAACGGAGAAGTTCAATATGCACATGTCCACTTGAATGCGTCTCAAGAGTTAATAAGATGTTATCTAAAGACTCCTTACTCAGCCCATTCTTAATTAATCAATTTTATCTTCTCAGTTATTGGAAACACATCCCAAAGATCTGCATCGTTTGTCACAAGTCCATCTTGCACACTTATGACAAACCCCTAAACTTTTGGCCCTTTGTTTTTTCGCATAATTGCTTTTTCCTAATCCAGGAAAATACCGAATGAGCAATGATTGTGGAACTTCTCCTCCTAATCGGATCTTAGCTTCTATTACAAGACGAATATCTTCTGGAATTCCTTTTTGCATTAGCAATCTCAATCTTTCACACCTTCCTTCATAAATTTTTCTTAGAAATTTTTCAGAAACAGAGGGAAAATATTTACAAGTTTTTGAGAGAATTTCATCCATTTTGAAAAGAAAATAAATGATTTTTTTTATTTTTGTATCAGCAATTATGGAAAACTGATTAAACCGATTATGAGAGTCACGGAGTACCGTTATCCACCATTTAACCGGGAAAATGAAAAGATTAAAGAAACCTGAAATAAAAACAAACAAAATTAAATGCAACACAAAAAAAAATCAAGGATCAGAAAGGGAAATAAACTCTTTTTGAAAGATTTCATTTTCCAAAAATGGTTTAAGCCTTTGTCCATTCACTTTAAAAACATCACCATTTTTAGGATTTTCAATATCCACAGCTCCATAAGTATACACCTGCTTTACAACATATGGTCATGTCCATCTTGATCGTAATTTTCCTGGGAATATGTGAAGTCGAGAATTATAAAGAAAAACTTTTTTACCAATCTCAAAAGATTTTCTAAGAATTGTTTTATCATGAAATGATTTGATTTTTGCTTTATAAATCCTTGAATTCTCATACGCATCATTTCTGAGTTCATCAAGTTCATTAAGTTGCAATTTACGCAATTTTTTGGCATCATCCATGCTTGAATTTAATGTTTTGATCGCCCAATAAGCTTTATGTTCCAATTCCACAGTCAAATGACAATGTTTTCCATACACCAACATATAGGGAGACATATTCAATGATGTTTTAAAAGCTGTTCGATATGCCCAAAGTGCATCATTAAGTTGAAGAGACCAATTTTTTCTATTTGAGTTAACAGTTTTTTCCAAAATTTGCTTTATCTCCCTATTAGCTAATTTAACTTGTCCATTTGTTTGAGGATGATAATAAGTAGTTACTTTGTGAGTAATACCATATTTTTCATTAATGAAGCAAATGGTTTATTAACAAAGTGAGTTACCCCATCACTTATCATGGCTCGAGGAATTCTAAATCTACTAAAAATATTTTCTTTTAAAAATTTGATGATGATTTTATGATCATTTGTTCGACATGGANATTGTAATGTATTGAGATATCCCTCATTCTATGAACAAACCTTTGAGTTCATAATATTTCTCTCTATATTTTTCCTTTATTTCTTCATTTAAATACAATTAGCATGTTAATTTCATATTCAAAGTTTTACACTTTGAATAATAAATAGCGNTAGATTCTTACCTTTTAATAACCTTATTATCATGCCAAGAGTTTCACCTTATCATCTCAACTTTAGGAAGTTCGCTATTTATTATTCAAAGTGTAAAACTTTGAATATGAAATTAACATGTTAATTGTATTTAAATGAAGAAATAAAGGAAAAATATAGAGAGAAATATTATGAACTCAAAGGTTTGTTCATAGAATGAGGGATATCTCAATACATTACAATGCACCCCTATTTATAACGAAATTTGGGGAAACAACCACAAATAAAATATTATTTTTTTACATATAAGTCTTCATTGGTGTTCCAAGATATTATATTATATTACACATCACTTTTGAAAATCTTATTCTCCTAATTTGCTTCTTCACATAAAAAGAAACATGTGGATAATTGAGTTGTCTAGTTGTGGTATTTTTTCAAACCATTTGACCAAGTAATTTGAGGGATATGGTCAAAATACGAGAGCATGGTAAAACTGCCACTCCTTTGGTAACTTTATTTGTTGCTTAATTTGATCTCAATTGTGGGAGGATTTTTATCTCATGCTTGTCAACAATATTGTAGATATTATAATCAACTTTCTACAGGTCCCAAAATAATCTTGATCCCATTTGCAACGCCAAGTTTATTCTTATTTTATCGAACCTGTAAAAAATAGTAAAAACTTGTAATTACACAACTTATATTTTATACAATTTATTATAAAACATATAATATTTAAACATTTAATAAAACAAAAACTATATATTTATATTATAAAACATTTAATTAATGTACAATTTTTATGTTTATCACCGAGGACCAGTGCTTCTACTTTTTCCGCATTTACGTTTTATGATTCATGATTTATGTTAAAGATTTTAAGACTATTTATCTATGCTTTTGAGAGATTTTTGAGAGGTTTAGTTTGGGCTATAATTTTCAAATTTATTGCTTTTTAGATTTGGTAAAACAGGCGAAGATATCATTTTATGACTATCTCATTGATTTTTGAAATACTAGTGGTTGAGGCTTTATTTTAGCAGGTAAAATATCTTCATGTGTTAAATGTCATGGCCGAAAATTGAGTGTAAAAAAAAATTATAGTACTTTTTAAGCAATAAAAAGGGCAGACGTCTCAAAAGCTTAGCCCAAGATTCATTGGACCATTCGAGATCTTAGATAGAGTGGAACATTAGCTTTTGAATTGGCATTGCCAGTTAATCTTTTTTGAATTTACAATGTTTTCCACGTATCTATGCTCCGCAAGTACTTGTCAAATCTCTCACATGTACCAAATTTTGAACCACTGCAGCTTACACCGATTCTCTCATATGAGGATAGTCCAACTCAAATCTTAGCCAGACAAGAGAGGATGCTACAGAATAAAGTAATAAAGATGGTCGAGGTCAAGTGTCTGAATCACTCGGAGGAAGAAGAAATTTGGGAGACCGAGACAGATTTGTGAAGTCGATATCAGAGTTGTTCGGTGAGTCTTAATTTCAAGGACGAAATTTTATTTAAGGGAGGATGAGTTGTAACGTCCAAAAATCTGGTTACGTGAACCACATGAATAAAATTTTTTAATTGCTTAATTAATTTAATTAAATGATTTAGGTTTCATGAATGATATATTTTAATTGACTAAATGGTTAATTGTGTAATTTTCCCCGATTGCATAATTTAATGATTTTCAAGCGAATATAAGTGGTTGGCCAAGGAAGGAAAACCATAGACGATTAAGGTGTTAAAGATTTAAAAGATAAATTTTTATTGCAGATAAGAAAATATTTATTTTAAATATTTTAAGAATTATTGTTTTTTTAAGGTCAAATTGAAATTAATTAGTGGGAGCAAGGAAATTATGTATTTTATAAGGGATTTTTGGAAATAGATGTTTTTAAATCCTTTAAATTGAGGCCTAGTAATTTTATTAATCTTAATGGGCATATTTTAATAATGAAAACTATGGTTGTTTAAGTCCATTAATTAAGTGATTAAGAAGCCTTTTATTATTTATTTGTTAAAAAAAAGTGTCCTAGCCCTAAACGCACATGCATGCACCGAAACACACACACCAATTAATGTAAATTAAAGGAGGAAGCGGTCGAAACTTGGGATCCTTGGCAAGGGTGTTTTCGAATTTTTTTCTCCTTTGGTCTTCGATTTTCTTCATCATTCTTCCTTCCAGAAACAATCACTCGACTCCCTTGTATCCTAAGTTGTTTCGGTAGGTTTTTGTCAAGAAAAAAGGATAGAAATCGTCCTTCTTTTGTCACCAACGTTCCACCGCTTCGATATTCGTATTTTGAGCGTCTAAATACAAAGGCAAGTTCTTAACCTTTCGTTTTGCATCATTTAAACCATATTATGTATTTTATGATATTTTGAATGAAAAATATGATGATCAAGTTTTATTAACATTTTGAATAATTTATTTTTAAGTTTCGAAATTTTTAATGCATGTTTGAGTCACGTTATGATTCCTAGGGACTCGCTGTCATTAAGGGGAACAAAGATGATGTTTAAAACCTAAAAAGAGTCCCATGTAGGTTAGAAAAGGGTTGGAACGGGAGGGGAAAGCGCCGAGCTTTGGTTAGGGTGTATTGCATGTGTTGGGTTTGGTTTTGGGGAAAGAAAGGGGAAAAGACAGCTCATGGTGGGATGTGTGCAGGAGCTGGTGCATGATCTATCCAGTAGGGTCCTAGGAGGGTGGCTAAGGGGCTGGAGTTGGTCTAGATAGTAGCTGGTCGAAGGTGGCTCATGGGAAAAGGGGGTCGCTAGGAAAACCGTGCGTTTTGGCTAGGGATAAGGGAAGAGGCTAGACATGGTCTTGCGTGGGCTAAATTGGGGCTCATGAGGGTTTACTAGAGTCTAGTATGTTGTGGTTCGAGTTTGGGAAAAATTTATTGTTGGAATCAGAATTTCGGAGTTTGGCAAATTAATCGATTGGAGATTGCAGAACTGATCGGCTCAATTGAACTTATTCGAACTGAAATCACCTGAACTGAAGTTGCCCGAACTGATAATTAATGTTCTAAATAATCAAAGGCAATCGAACTGATCATAGCTAATTGAATCTGTGAAGATAATTGAACTATCAGTTAAGAGAGTTCAGTTATACAATCAGCTCAACTAATCGGGTGTATACTCAACTAATAATCAGTTGAACACTCATCAGCTGAAGCGTAGCCAACAACCGATAATTTGTACAAAGCAGACTGTAACTTATAGTGGAAGCGCCGTATATCAGAACGCTACAGTGTACTATTGTCAGAAGAATGTTGACACGTTCAGAAAGGACAAATCAACGGATATAAGTAATTTAAACGCATTCAATATTACCGTTGGAAGTAAAGCCTATAAATAGTCGAGGAGTTCAGCTGAGGAGAAGATTTTTCATCCAGCTGAGAAGAAGATTTTTCGCCTACATTTATTCTGAGTAAATTTTTGAATTCAAGCTTTCAATATCAGTAACGTAAAAGCTCACGTTTATCAGATATATTCATAGCTTTAAGGCTATCNGAAGAATGTTGACACGTTCAGAAAGAACAAATCAACGGATATAAGTATTTTAAACGCATTCAATATTACCGTTGGAATTAAAGCCTATAAATAGTCGAGGAGTTCAGCTGAGAAGAAGATTTTTCGCCGACATTTATTCTGAGTAAATTTTTGAATTCAAGCTTTCAATATCAGTTACGTAAAAGCTCACGTTTATAAGATATATTCATAGTTTTAAGGCTGTGTATCGAGCAAAAGCACTAGCACATCTCTTTGTTGTATTCGATCTTTTAAGATTAATTGTGCTAAGAAAAGAATATTAATTGTTTACTGATAAATTTGTAAATATACTAAGAGTTTATGTTTGGCAGTGTTTAAGACCAAACTGAAGTGGGTTTGTAACGTACAAAAGCCAACCTACATAAACCACATGCATGCAAATGAATTAAATTACAAAATTGTTTTATTTAATTAATTTTAAATGCTTGCGTGATGCATATTATATGATTAAAGGTATGATGGCATGATTAAATGAAGATATGGCATGAATTCATGAGAATTGTAGATTTTATCCGAATATTTGATAATAGGCTGGGAAAAGAGACCGGGGACGACCAAGACAAAATAAATATTTTCAAGGCTTATTAATAGGATTCAATTTCTCTAAAAATGATAGAGTTCAAATTATTTTGCGAGACGATCTCGATTTTATCTGGGAAGCCGATTTTGGGCAAACGAGGGGCTTTTAAAATATCAAATGTATTATTTTTGAAAACTAATTTTTATAAAATTTTATTTTTCAATTAAATTGGTGTTACTGGGCCTAATTTACCAAGGATGAGTAGGCTTAATTGCCCGAAACTTGAAAGCCCAAAACTCAAGCCCGTTGTCATGAAAATTATAAACTATAAAATGGAAACCTCGGTCTTTTTGACACCATATCAGCCGAATCTCACACACAATATACACACTCGAATTCAAAAATCTTAACGGAAGAAAACAAGGAGTCTTCGTCGTTCGTTCGTTCTTCCTCATATCCCACGCCGACAATCGTATTTTCGAGCGTTCTAAAATGCAAAGGCACATTTCTAAACCCTTTGACCCATCATTCGAAAAATATTATGCATGTTTTGATTAATTTTGCATGAAAATATTTACGTTCGATAGTTTTAACGATTATTTTCAAAGTTTTAATGTTTTTACGCTTGTTTCTTTAACGCTATGATTCCTAAGGACATGCTGCCAATAGGAGGTGTTTGAGGGATGGAAAAAGAGTCGACAAGAGAGAGAATACATGATGGAAATCTAGCTTGGCCGAGATAGGATATTCCTAGGGTTTCCTAGTAAAACCAATGGGAAGATGGCTCGGCACCATGCGGCTCGGCCAAGGCTTGGCTAGGGGTCGTGTGAGTCATGGTGTAGGGTCTTGTAGGTCCTAGCCTGTGGTCTGTCGATAAAGGAAGAGTCCATGATCCCATGCGCATAGGATGCAACCGCGATTGGCCGCAGCATTGAGGGTCAGGGCTTGGCTAGGGTTGTCTAAGATAGGTCTGAGGGTGGTCCAGTGTGGGTCAGGAGGGTTCAGTCTTGGTAGTGGCTCGAGTAGAAGGGTCCATGTCTCGCTAAACTCCTAGGATCGGCCGCGGCTCATGCAGAACTTGCAGCGTGGCCTAAGGGATGGTTAAATGGATCAGGGATGGTCAGTAGGGTCCCTAGGTGGTATGGTCAGGGGTTGGCTCAAGGTGGCCGGATGTGGTAAAAGAAAAACGAATGATGTTTGATGGTATTAGCGTGGGTTCGAGTTAGGGCTATGCAAAAAAAAAAAAGGGTCGAGCCATGGTCCATGGGGTTCCGTTCATGTTTCACGAGGGTATTTTAGGTATGAAAGGTTCATGATAAAAGTTTGGGATTAACATATTAAAGTTTGAATTAATCCGGAAATTAAAAGCTTTACGAATTAGTAAATAAAAAATTAAATCGAAAGCCTCGAATTTAAGCTAAATAAAAATATTAGAAATTTAATTTAAGATTAAATAATTATTTAAGATGGTCTAGAGTCAATTAAAGTAAGAAAAAAAACAAAATCAAGAAATTTTACATCAAGGGGCAAAACTGTTATTTTACACCTGGGTAGTACAAAAAGGGTTGGCAGCGTCCGAAGGTTCATAACACATGTTAAATGATATATTATGATGATTTTAATGAAAATATGATATTTTATGATTTATGGTAAAGCTGTGAATTTTTACTGTTAAAATGCTATTTTTGTAAAGTCATGATATTTTATAAATTAAAAGGAAAAGAAAAATGTTTTGAAGGATGTTAATTGACTGGGACAAAGAGGATGTGATATATGAATTGTAGAAATATTGTGAGAGAAAAGGCCACAGAGGGAGCCTGACGAATGCATTTCAGTTTTCACGTCAGTGCCTAGTGCCCGTCCCAATGCGCAATGGTGAGCTAAGGTTGATCAATCGACCAGAGGATAAAGGCTGGTCAGTTTCAAGGATCAAACTTCACCCAAAATGATAAATGACTGACAGCTTATATAATTTTACGATTTATGATATATTTATGATTAGGAGCTTATTTTGAATAAAAATATGATTTAATACATGTGCTTTTATATGTATTATTTGCTACTCATGTTTAGGACGTGCTGAGTCATTAGACTCAATATGTTTGAATGCTGCAGGTGATGATGTTAATGAGGGAGGCGCTGACGCTTGAGTGGATCGAGACAAACAGTACACTCCCGAGGGACTTTATTTTCAGCATTAGATTGATAGAAAAATTTTAAAAGGTTTTGTTAATGATTTAATTAGAGATTTTTATGCTTTATTTTGAAGTTAATATGATCATGTTCAAGGTTGGAGTTGAATTTTGTTAATTGATGATTTAGAGATTTTTATGCACTTGAGATTCTAAATGTTAAATTATTTTGATTTATGGAAAGGGTAACTTTTTAAAATTATTGATTTTCGATTTTTTGCTTTTTAAAAAATATTTTTAATAATATTTTAAAGTTAAAAAGTAGAGGGCGTTTCAGTTGGTATAAGAGCGAAGGATCCCCAAAGGGTTTTGTACTGCCACTCCGAGAAGCTCAAGAAGTCACGCCTCAAGTACGTGAGTTTTTACTGCTTTATATTTTATATGCTAAAATTCTTTAAATGCTTTCATGATGCATGACATAGAGGTTAAGTGCATGACATTCTAAATATTAAATACATGTTGGTTACATGGCATGGACGAATTGTACAGAGATGCCTCCTAGACGAGTTCTTCGCAGTGGTAGTTGGGGTTGACATGAGGAGGAGATTCCACAGCCTCCTCCTAATCAGGACTCTAGTGCTCGTGTATTAGCGGGCATGGCACAGTTACTAGAGCAGGATGTTGGAAATGCTGCTAGATTTCGACCGGAAGCAATCAATGACTTTTAGGAGGATGAACCACAAAGATTTTTCGAGCACTACGGATCCATTCGTTGCTGAGGGATGGATTCGATCTCTGAGGTTATTTTTTGTTACATGGATATGACAGATGTTGACCGAGTTCGTTGTACCATCTATCTGTTGAAGGCTGACGCTTCCTTATGGAGGGAGAGAGCGGAGCGAAGGGTGAATTTGGCTACATTGACTTGGGAGAACTTCAAGAATTTATTCTACGACAAATATTTCACTTCTGACGTCCGTCTAGGCTTAAGAGGGAGTTTATGAGTTTCCATCAGGGGGATTCAACTATTGCCGAGTTTGTGCTGAAGTTTGATATGGGCTGTCATTTTGTGCCCTTGATTGCGAATGATGCGGCGGATAAATTATGACACTTCCTTGATGGATTCGCGATATGATTCTCTCTAATCCTACTGATTATACTATGCCTTTGCTAAAGCGTTTCGAGCCGAGCACTCACTGAAGGATATTGATTGGGAAATGCAGCGCAAGAAGAATCGTGCCCAGCAAGCTAGTCAGCATAACAAGAAACCATTCACGGGGCCACCTAAGCGGCCGGGACAGCCAAAACCACAAGGACAACCACCAAAAGAAAATGTCTCGAAGACAACTGAGAAGGCACATTGAAAAGAGAGCAATCATCATCATTTCGTCAAGTGCATGTGGGGCACCTACAAGTGCTTCAAGTGCGGAGAGATGAAACAGAGCTGGCGATTGCCCAAAGCTCAAGCAACCTACGACTGGAAGGGCATATGCGATGAATGTTGAACAAGCGGAGCCAGACACTACGCTTATTACAGGTACTCCGACCATATAAGCATTTTATATTGCTTTACTGGCTTAAGATAAAAGCATGTATGCTATAATTAAATCGAGATGAATTGAACTTGATGACTTAGAATTGCATGTTTTAGGGTTTAAGGAAATTTAATTCTTGCAAACACTAGTTATTTGGACCAAATTGTAGAAGATCGAAATTTTAGGGGACAAAATGAAGTTTATAAAAGAAAAGATTTGAAATTTCCAAGGGCAGTAATGCAAAATTTTGAATTTTAGGGGCCACTAGTAATTTTCAAAAACCTAAGGGGCTAGGTTGAGATTTTGAAAAATGTTGAGAAAAAATTAGAAAGCTTCAAAATTCCTAAGGCTTAATTGCAGAATTCAAAATTTAAGGGGCAATTTAGCAATTTACGAAAGCTTAAGGGGTTAATTGGCAATTTCAAAATCTTCTACGACTAAATGGAAATTTTCAAATTTTAAGGGGGCCAATTGGTAAATTTAAAAAATTAAGGTGTTGAAATGCTAATATGGGAAACTAGAAGGGCCTAGATGATATAAAATTTCTAAAATTTATGGCCGCAATCGATAATAATACAAATTTTACCAGGACAAATATTGCTAGCGGGATGGCTATCTACGCTTTACTAGATTCTGGAACTACACATTCTTTCATATCTGAATCATTCGTGAAGAAATTGGGAATCTGACCAGTAGACGTGGATCCGGGATTTAGAGTTACAGTGCCTTCTGGCGAACATATGGTTTCTAGTAGCATGGTTAAGGATGTGGAACTTAAGTTGCAAAAGAATATTATAGGAGCGGACCTTATAGTACTACATATGCCCGAGTTCGATATTCTTTTGTGCGTGGATTGGCTCACACTGAATGGGGATACTATTGATTGTCGGCAGAGGACAATATCTATTAGGCCACAAAATGGGAAAGCATTTATCTTCGAGGATTTATTTGATCAATTGCAAGGAGCTTCAGTATTTTCACAGATAGATCTTAGGTCTGGATATCACCAATTGAGGGTAAAGGAGTTATATGTACACAAGACGGCTTTCAGAACGCATTATGGGCATTATGAGTTTTTAGTGATTCCTTTTGGATTGACTAATGCTCCAGCGATTTTCATGGATCTAATGAATTGCATATTTCAGCCGTATCTCGATCAATTCATTATTGTTTTCATCGATGATATCTTTATCTATTCGAAGAGCCGTGAGGAACATGATCAGCATTTGAGGACGACTTTGCAAGTATTACAAGAGCAGAAATTATATGCAAAATTCAGCAAGTGCGAGTTTTGGCTAGAGAGGGTAGCATTCTTGGGCAACATTGTGTCAAAAGAGGGAATAGAGGTCGACCCATCTAAAGTTGAGTCAGTTAAACAATGGCCAGTGCCAAAAAGTGTAACGGAAATACATAGTTTCTTGGGCTTTAGCCGGCTACTATCGCAAGTTCATCAATTTTCATCCATTGCAGTACCCTTGACGTCATTGACGAAGAAAAATTTGAAATTTGTATGGGGGCGGGAATGTCAAAAGAGTTTTGATCAGTTAAAGTAAGCACTCACTACATCACCAGTTTTAGATATGACGACAAAGCTAGGGGAATATGTGGTATTTACGGATGCTTCAAAAAATGGATTGGGCGCTGTTATCCTAAAAAATGATCGAGCTATAGCTTATGAGTCTAAACAATTGAAAATACATGAAAATAATTATCCGACGCATGATCTAGAGCTTGCAGCAGTCGTATTTGCGTTGAAAATTTGGAGGCACTACTTGTATGATGAGAAATGCAAGATATTCACGGATCATAAAAGTTTTAAATATTTCTTCACCCAAAAGGATTTGAATATGAGGCAAAGGTGGTGGCTAGAGCTTGTTAAGGACTATGACTGTGACATTAGCTACCATCCCGGCAAAGCTAATATAGTTGCGGATGCTTTGAATAGGAAATGGAAAGTCTTGACACATTTATCAGTAAAATAGCCTCTACAAGTGGAAATTAAGCGATTTGATCTTGAAGTTTATGCTAGAGGAGAGGCCCCTAATCTCACTACATTGACAGTGCATTCCACTCTACGAGATAGAAATCGAGTCGGACAGTCTAATGATGAGCAACTGTAGAAATGGAGACAGAGGGATGAATCGAAGGGCAGCATGTTATATTCAGTCGAGGATGGCATTGTTAAATATCGAGGTCGACTGTGGGTTCTTAATAGTGATTCACATAGAGTCGACATTATGACTGAAGCTCACATGTAACGTCCAAAACCAAACTACGTAAACCAAATGCATGCAAATGAATTAAATTATATAATTGTTTTATTTAATTGATTTTAAATTCTTTCTTGATGTATATTAAATGATTAAAGGTATGATTGCATGATTAAATAATTATATGATATGATTTCATGAAATTGTAGATTTTAACCGAATATTCGATAGTAGGCTGGGGAAAAGAGAACGGGGACGACGGAGATAAAAATAAATATTTTTCGATAAATATTTTCAAGTCTTCTTATTATGATTTAAAATGATTAAATTTTTCTAAAAATATTAGAGTTTAAATTATTTTACGAGACAAGCTTGATTTTTTCCCGGAAACCGTTTTTGAGAAAATAAGGGATTTTTAAAATATCAAATGCATTATTTTTTTAAAAAATAAATTTTATAAACTTTTATTTTTTAATTAAATAATTGTTATTGGACCCAATTTAACTAATATGAGTAGGCCCAATTGCTCCTATACTTGAAGGCCCAAAACCTAAGCCCATTATCATAAAATTAAATCTATAAAAATACAAACCTAGGTTTCTTTTGAAGCTTAAACCCGCCGAAAATTTCACATACAACACACACAAAAATTTAAAAAATTTCACGAGCGTATTTTAGGTATAAAAAGTCAACTTTTAAAATTTGGAAAGAAAATATTAAAGTTTGAATTAATTCGAAAATAAAACGCTTCACGAATTAGTAATTAAATAATTAAATCGAAATCTTCAAAATTACGTCAAATAAAAATATCTAATATTTAATTTAAACTTAAATAATTATTTGGGATTGCCTAGGTCAATAAAAATAAAAAAAAGTCAAAAACGAGAAATTTTACTTCTAGTGGCAAAACGGTCATTTCACACCTGGGTAGTACGAAAAGGCTTGGCATTCTCTCGAAGGATCATAACGCATGAAAAATGATATAAAATGATGATTTTGATGAAAATATGATATTTTGTGATTTTATGGTAAAGCTGTGCAATTTTTACTATGAATATGCTATTTTTGGAAAGTCATGATATTTTATGCTTTAAAAAAGAAAGAGGAAAAATATTTTGAGGGATGTGAATTAACTGTGACAAATGATATAGAGAATATGTAGGGGATGCTCTTTAAGAAAGAACAATGAACTTACAATTTTATTCGGTTTACGGGACAAGGCCCAGAGGGTGCCCGCATTCGTATTTCCATGGCGGTACCTGTCACGCCCCGAGTCCGAAGCATCGGTGACATCCGACATTGTTTAACAATTACATTGAAAACAATAAAGCCTCGTATCAAATCAAACCAGTCTTTTTCATAAATAGAATATTGTATTACAATGACAAAAGAATAAACTTTTACACCAGAGTTTGCAGAAACTAGAAAAGAGTACAATTTCTTGATTTCTCGAATTCTGATCACCATCTCCAAAACGCTTCTTGCTCGTCCTTATTCACTTGTTCTTCATTTTTATCTGAAATTTGTAAGGGGTGAGTGTTTTGTGAAAACACTCAGCAAGTGGGGGGTCGATCGAATCCAAAGATACATATAGAACTTAATTCTTTAAAATTTTTCTTTAACATACTTTCAAAACTTAATATTCTTAATTTGACAAGACAGAAACGAATCGAATGAAAGACAGAACTTATCAAACAAAACAGAAACAATTCAGATCATTTCAGAACAGACAAAACACTGTTACTCATCTCATTTCCATGGTCAAATTGTCCCCAATATGTTAGTCCTCTAAGGGGTGAGGCCAGAACTCGATTTTATACCCACCGGTGGGGGCCAGACAGAAATGGTTTTATACCCACCATTGGGGCCAGACAGAATCACAATTCTCGTCCCATTTCAAATTCGAATCGTAACAGTGTAAACAGAATTCAGAAGTAGTAGACAGAACTTTACAGATTTTCAGATTTCAGAACGTTCATACGAACACAGCGGGATCAACGAATTTCGATGCATAGAAGAGAACACTTAATCGATCGAAATTTAAAATAGATCAGTCAGCAATTTTCAAAAATATGAACATACATATAAGCATGTCATGTTATGTATATCAAAGTTTAAAATACAAAAGATTACGTAACAAAGCCCACTTACGATTTCTTGTACGAAGCTTTCTCTTGAAATTTCGGCAGCACTTTGGTACAACTCTAACAAACACTGTATTCGGTCGGGCAGCACTTGGACACGAGATAGCTACTCTGGCCTGCAAAAAAATCACTTCTTTCTTCTTGCTTGAGTTCGACCGTGAGTGCACTTGGTGGAGGGGCCGAAAATTTGGATTGTGTGTGGAAGGGAAAACCGAATTCTTTGAAGGCTTTTTGTAGTGTTTTTCTCTCAACCTTGATGTCTTATTTATAGGTGCATGAGAGACCTTCCTCCAACCCCATTTGGCCGATTTCTTGAGGGCTAAGATTTTCCATTATTGCATTCCAAAGTTTCATGCATTCTTCAAGTCCAAGGTTAGCCTTAATTGTGGTTCAAAATTCCATGCAAGCTTCAAGAGTCACCTCGGTTTCCTATAGAGTCATTTATTGCATCATTAATGTGTCTTAACCTTCAGCTCATCCTTTAGCTTCTTCCTTGGTTATTTCAAAGGTTACTTCTTGCATAATAAGTTTGTCCAATTCTTTGGCTCATCTTTTAGCTTTCTTTTTGGTCTCGTTAGGACAAGCTTGATTGAGCTGCTTTGAGCTGACAGATCGAGTCCTTGAGCTGGAGTTTTACTCCTCCCGGGACAATACTTTGATGGGTGCGATTACTTGTAGCTTGGCCTCCCGTTGAGTTAATCTCCGAGCTTTGAAGCTATTTCTTCGAGTTAAGTTAGCTGAAATCTAAGTTAATATTCAAGTTATCTAGTTGGAACGAAAATTTTAGAGCTTAGTTTGAGTTAAACTTCAGTTTCGTATTACTTACTTGATTCTCCTTGGATCGTAAAATCTCGGGTTCTCACATCCCTCCCTCCTTATAGAAAGTTTTGTACTCGAAACTTGTATTAGTTTGATCTTTCGAATAGATGAGGGTATTGTGATCGCATTTTCTCCTCGAGTTTCCAAGTTGCCTCCCTTTCAGTGTGATTTGACCACTGTACCTTTACATAAGGTATTGTCCTGTTTCTCAACACTTGGTCTTTTGAGTCCACTATTCGGGTAGGGGCTTCTTCGTATTTAAGTTCTTCGTTGAGTTTTCCTTCAATCATCAGTGGTGTAACCTTGAGTACATGATTTGGATCTTTAACATATTTCCTCAGCTGTAAGATGTGGAAAACATTGTGAATTCTCGACATATCAGGCGGCAAAGCAAGACGGTAGGCTAAGGTTCTCACTTTTTCCAATATTTCGAACGGTCCCACATATCTCGGGTTTAACTTTCCGGATTTACTGAACCGAACTACTCCTTTCATGGGAGAGACCTTGACATAAGCCTTTTCACCGATCTCCAATTCCAACGGTCTTCTCTTTAAATCTGCCCAGCTCTTTTGTCTATCTTGGGCTGTCTTTAGACTTTCCTTGATTATGGCTACTTTGTCAACGGTTATTTGAATGAGCTCTGGTTCAGTAACAGCCTTTTCTCCGACTTTCTCCCAGTATAGAGGCGACCTACACTTTTGGCCATACAGAGCCTCATACGGAGCCATCTCAATGCTACTGTGGTAGCTGTTATTATAATCAAACTCTATCAACGGTAACTGCTCACTCCAATTTCCATGAAAATCCAGAGCACACGCTCTCAACATGTCCTCGAGGGTTTGAATTGTCCTCTCGGTTAGGCCATCAGTCTGAGGATGATAGGCTGTGCTGAGAGTGACTTTGCTTCCCATCGCCTTTTGAAAACTTTTCCAGAATCTTGATACAAATCTTGGAACTCTGTCAGATAGTATACTTGTCGGGACTCCATGTAGTCTCACTATATTGTCCATATACAAGGTAGCGAGTTTATCCAGGTTGTAAATCATCCGTACCGGTAAGAAATGTGCAGACTTCGTCAATCTGTCCATCATGACCTTGTCTTGATTTTGGTAGTCTGACTATAAAGTCCATGGAGATGTTATCCCACTTCCATGTTGGTATTTCCAATGGCTGTAAAAGTCCTCCAGGCCTTTGATGTTCTGCCTTGACTTGTTTCCAGGTTAGGCATTTGGAAACAAAGACGGCTACGTCTTTCTTCATTCCATTCCACCAGTAGTTGTTCTTCAGGTCTCTGTACATTTTGGTGCTTCCTAGATGTACTGAAAATCTCGATTTATGTGCCTCGGTCATTACTTCTTCTCGAATTCCATCGACATCAGGCACATACAACCGTCCTTCCATCCACACGATACCATTCTCATCAATTTGACATTCTGGAAGTTTTCCTTCTTGGATCTGTTCCTTAATTTTAAAGATGTAGGTGTCTTGGCTCTGCTTCAATTTGATGGTTTCCCGGAGTCTTGATTGTGCTGATAGTGAAGATAAGCTTACTTTTCCAAAGTTTCTTCGGTTTAAAGCATCTGCCACCTTATTCGCCTTACCCGAATGATAATTGATTACCAAATCATAATCTTTTAGAAGTTCCATCCACCTTCTTTGCCTCATATTTAATTTTTTTGTGTGAAAATGTACTTGAGGCTCTGGTGGTCAGTAAAAACTTCATATTTTACTCTATAAAGGTAGTTCCTCCAGATTTTAAGCGCAAATACCACTGCGGCTAACTCCAAGTCATGAGTGGGTTAATTCTGCTCATATGGTTTTAGTTGCCGTGAGGCATAAGCAATTACCTGACCCTCTTGCATAAGTACACACCCTAATCCTCCTTTTGAAGTGTCACTATATACTGTGAAGTCCTTGCCATCTTCAGGGAGGATTAATACCGGTGTAGTTGCGAGTTTTGTTTTTAGGGTTTCAAACCTCTTCTCACATGCTTCATTCCAAATGAACTTTGAGTTCTTCTGAGTAGGTTTAGTAAGAGGAATGGCAATTGACGAAAATCCCTCCACGAACTTCCTATAATAGCCAGATAAACCAAGAAAACTCCTTACTTCAGTTACTGTCTTCGGTTGTGGCCAATCCTTGTTTGCCTCTACTGACACCCCAAATTCAAAAATTATATGTCCTAGGAACGCCACACATTTTAACAAAAATTCACACTTCTTGAATTTGGCATATTGTTCCTTTTCTCTCAGTGTTTGCAACGTGAGAAGCAAATGTTCTCGGTGTTCTTCCTCACTTGGTGAGTATACCAAGATATCATCTGTAAAAACAACCACAAACCTGTCGAGGTACGATTTGAACACTCGATTCATCAGTCCACGAATGCTGCAGGAGCATTTGTTAAACCAAAAGGCATTACTGTAAATTCGTAATGTCCATATCTTGTCCTAAAAGCAGTTTTAGGGATATCCTCAGTTTTGACTTTCAGTTGATGATAACCAGATCTTAGATCGAGATTTGAGAAAACTTTGGCTCCCTTTAGCTGATCAAAAAGATCGTCTATTCTCGGGAGTTGGTACTTATTCTTTATAGTTATTTTGTTTAACTCCCGGTAGTCAATACATAGCCTCATATTCCTTCCTTCTTCTTGACGAATAGTACTGGGGCTTCCCACGGGGATGCAATGGGACAAATCTGCTTCTTGTCTAGTAATTCCTGGAGTTGTTCCTTCAACTCTTTCAATTCGGCTGGAGCCATTCGGTATGGTGCCTTTGAGATTGGTGCAGCACCAGGGACCAAATTAATTTCGAATTCCACTTCCCTATCGGGTATCTCACCTGGTAATTCTTTG
Organism: Primulina huaijiensis; assembly: GCF_012295235.1. Lineage (NCBI taxonomy): Eukaryota > Viridiplantae > Streptophyta > Magnoliopsida > Lamiales > Gesneriaceae > Primulina > Primulina huaijiensis. The sequence goes on along the minus strand of NC_133310.1, from coordinate 14,266,963 downwards.
GGAAAAACATCTGGAAAATCTTGAACAATTGGAATATCTTCAAACTTTGGGACTTCTTCTCCCTTGATCTCAGTGATCATTGCCAGCTAGATTTCTTCTCCTTCTTTTATGGCCTTCCACGCTTGTGAGGCGAATAACAAAGATTTCCTTTCCTTGGATTTTCCGTGGTATATGACTTCTTCTTTAGTCGAAGTCTGAAGCCTAATTTCTTTCTTTTGACAGTCCACTATGGCATGGTTTTTAGCTAACCAGTCCATTCCAAGAATGATGTCAAAATCAACCATATTGAGTTGAATCAATACCACTTTGAAAGTTTGTTTACTGATACCAATTTTACAGTTTCGATACACTTTGTGTGTCTCAATTATTATACTTGCCGGTGTTGCCACTCTTAATGGTTCACTAAGAGTATCATGTTCAATTTTAAGCTTTTTAGCTAATCTCGTAGACACAAACGAGTGCGTAGCACCACAATCAAACAAGGTATATGCAGGCATTTCATTGAGTAAGTACCTGCTACCACTTCATTGGTGTTATCAGCTTTCTCTTGGGTGATTGCATATACCCGTGCATTGGTTTTGTTTTCATTTTGCTTGCTGGGCCCATTCTTTTGTCTTTGTTGTCTGGACAATATTTAATTATATGACCCACCTTTCCGCATTTAAAACAAGCTCCTGTCTTCCGATAACATTCTCCAACATGCTTCTGTCGACATGTATCACACCACTTTCCTTCGGTGTTGTCAGTACTGTTAAAATTTCCTCTTGGAGGTCCGCTGGAATCATTTGGCTTCTTAAATTTGGGACCATTTTGGGTAGTTTGGTTGACTAACGGTCTCTTATTTCTGTTTTCATCTTCACGGCGCTTAATATCTGTTTCCGCGCTCATTGTCGCGCCCATCAAATCAGCAAAGTGGTTTGGTTTGAACACTGCCAAAGCCGATTGAATCCTGCTGCTCAGTCCTTTCTTAAAACGATGCATCTTCAAGGTTTCATCAGAAATAATTGTTGAGACGTAGGTTCCCAAGTCATTAAATTTTGAGGTATATTCCATTACTGTCATATCCGGTGTCTGCTTGAAATTTTCAAACTCATTCAGCTTCTGCAGACGAAACTCGGCTATGTAGTATTGTTTCGAAAATTCTCTTTTGAAAACCTGCAATGTGATTTCTTCCATTTCTGCTAGAGATGGTGACACAGTTTCCCACCATTTCCTAGCTCGGTCTTCCAAAAACGGTGTTACAACTTCCACTCTCAGTTCTTCAGGTATTTCCAGTAAATTCAATTGTGTTTCGATATTCTTCAGCCAGTTGTGGCTGACTTCCGAGTCTGGGTTCCCATCGAAGGTTGGAACTCGATTTCTTCTCAGAGATTCATAATGGTATTTAATTCCATGAGGTTGTGGTGCTTGGGGTGGTTGGATCGCGTTAGCCAATGGGTTCACGAATCCTTGCAATGTCGCGGCTACGATAGTAGCTATCGCAATCATGTCTTCTTGACTGAGATTCACTCTTGGTGGTGGTAGTGGATTTTCATTTTGGTTGGCGCCACGAGGGTTACGGTTGTTTCGGGGTGGTCTACCTGCCATTTCCTATAATAAAGATTGAGGTAAAGCATCAAAATCGTATAAAGGATAGAAAGGCACAAATAATAGAAAAAACGTTGTCGTGGAAAATTTTTCGGTACTAAGGATTTCCGGAACGATTGAAGAAAGTTTTCGATACTAAAGATTTCTGGAACGATTGAAAGAACATATTTTTGAAGTGTTCGAAAATTATAAAACAAATGAAAGTTGGACTCCGATTGGGATACACTAGGATTCGCCAAAATTTGACTTTATCAAATTTTGTCTGTCAAAATCCCAGCGAAATTATGAACTTGGCGGCTCTGATACTTCTTAAATGTCACGCCCCGAGTCCGAAGCATCGGTGACATCCGGCATTGTTTAACAATTACATTGAAAACAATAAAGCCTCGTATCAAATCAAACCAGTCTTTTTCATAAATAGAATATTGTCTTACAATGACATAAGAATAAACTTTTACACCAGAGTTTGCAGAAACTAGAAAAGAGTACAATTTCTTGATGTCTCGAATTCTGATCACCATCCTCAAAACGCTTCTTGCTCCTCCTCATTCACTTGTTCTTTATTTTTATCTGAAATTTGTAAGGGGTGAGTGTTTTGGGAAAACACTTAGCAAGTGGGGGGTCTATCGATTCCAAAGATACATATAGAACTTAATTTTTTAAAATTTTTCTTTAACATACTTTCAAAACTTAATATTCTTAATTTGACAAGACGGAAACGAATCGAATGAAAGACATAACTTATCAAACAAAACAGAAACAATTCAGATCATTTCAGAATAGACAAAACAATGTTACTCATCTCATTTCCATGGTCAAATTGTCCCCAATATGTTAGTCCTCTAAGGGGTGAGGCCAGAACTCGGTTCTATACCCACCGGTGGGGGCCAGACAGAAATGCTTTTATACCCACCATTGGGGGCCAGACAGAATCACAATTCTCGTCCCATTTCAAATTCGAATCGTAACAGTGTAAACAAAATTCAGAAGAAATAGACAGAAATTTTAAGATTTTCAGATTTCAGAACGTTCATACGAACACAGCGGAATCAACGAATTTCGATGCATAGAAGAGAACACTTGATCGATCGAAATTTAAAATAGATCAGTCAGCAATTTTCAAAAATATGAACATACATATAAGCATGTCATATTATGTATATCAAAGTTTAAAATACAAAAGATCACGTAACAAAGCCCACTTACGATTTCTTGTACGAAGCTTTCTCTTGAAATTTCGGCAGCACTTCGGTACAACTCTAACAAACACTGTCTTCGGTCGGGCAGAACTTTGACATGAGATAGCTACTCTGGCCTGCAAAAAAATCCCTTCTTTTTTCTTGCTTGAGTTCGACAGTGAGTCCACTTGGTGGAGGGGCCGAAAATTTGGATTGTGAGGGGAAGGGAAAACCGAATTCTTTGAAGGCTTTTTGTAGTGTTTTTCTCTCAACTTTAATGTCTTATTTATAGGTGCATGAGAGATCTTCCTCCTACCCTATTTGGCCGATTTCTTGAGGGCTAAGATTTGCCATTATTGCATTCCAAATTTTAATGCATTCTTCATGTTGGATCTCGGTTTTCTACGTGCCCAAACGCAGTGGAAGTTTAAAATTTTTATTTTATTTTGAAAACAAAATAATTCTTTTGGACACTCGTATGGTTTTTGACCAAAACCATTCATAGGATGTTCAGAAAATTATACCTTTGTGAATTAAATCACTGTACTCCAACTAATCCGGTATAAACGGATTAGCTCTTGTTGATTAACTTCAAACTTTCTTCAAAAATCCTCCTATCAAGTCCACGACTAGATAGTGTGTTCCTCTTCCAATTTGCACTAGCAAATATGGAAGATATTTTGTGTAGGAGAGGAACTAATTGAGAGACGGCACAATAATTCTTTTCTTAAAAGCAAGTGGCCGAATTTTTTTCTTATTGGAGGTGGGAATCTCGAAGGTTATATGGTGGTAGGTGGTGGTATAAGGTTTTACTTTTAATGTATTATTTATAATTAACTTAAACCCTAACTACATAATTAACATTAAAGGGCTTGATTTAGTTAATTGGGCTAGTCCAACTAGTTTAATTAATTTAATCAAAGCCTATTAAAACTTTAATTATTTGTTATGATGGACTTGTACTCTTACAAGCCCATTAAACATACCCACCTTATTTAATTTATTAATTAATAAACTCAACTTTTGAGCTTAATAAATTAAATACATTATAAATTCAACATTTGAATTTATTATTTAAATTATAAATTCAACTCATTGAATTTTTATCACTTCCAAAATTTAATATTTAATAAACCCAACATTTGAGTTTAATAAATCAAATTCTCAAATTTTATAAATTCAACTACTTGAATTTATTCTCTCAAAATTTAATTATCATAAATTCAACTCCTTGAATTTACTATATAATATAAATTCAACTTCTTGAATTTATTCTCTCAACGGGAACAAACAATCCAGTACTTGTGTGACCCTCAATGGTTCAGGGATACAGCTAGCCGTGGGTTCACAACTCTTTGTGATTCAGGACATAATCCTTTATTCGGGCTTACCCTAGTTAGCCCCATTCTTTTCATCAACACCTTGATTAAGAATGTCAGAACTCATTTCTGATTGCACCCATCGGATCATGGTAAGAGCGTCTAGTAGCATCGCCCCATGATCCCCTAGGTATCACTGATAGTGCCTGCAAGAACCAGTCGATTATGATTAACGTACAGTACGGTCCCTTCATCTCATATATCCCGATCGAATCTGCAACCATTGGTTCATCGAGGGTTGCATATTAATTCGATAACTATGTGATAACTATAATAGTGGCATCGCGTGTACTATTGGAGAACTCTTTCTCCAACGTACATCTCATACTCTGGCCAGAGATTCCATGCACTATTATTACATCAGATCACATAGGATATCCACACCCGTAGGTGAGCGGTGAATCCCCGACTACAATGCACTGGCTCCTATATGTGTCGCAACTATACCCAACCTCGCCACCTGATGACTCTCCTGGAGTCGGTAAACGAGTCAAAGCACAGCCCTAGCATATAGAGCCTCAGTGTTGTCCCGGGTCGTAAGGACTAATGGTGTACAATCATAACCACGGACTTATCCTCTTGATGAATGATAACCACTTGGAAAGTCCAAGGGAGGGTTGTTCGGTATAATCATCATATGACTACCCATCTGTATGTTTGGACATCTCTATGCCCATACCAAGAAACGCAGTACACAACATCACAGATGCTAGTCTCGAGCTCAAGCGACCTTTATCCATGTTTTAGGCGGCTGAATCGACTAGGAACGAATTTAGATCATACAGTGTTTACAAATGAGTTTCAACATCGAATTACGATTCATTTGCATTAAAGTATAATCAAGGTCTTTATCTATGTTTGATGACATGAGTATACAGATAAAGAAATAACAAACCATGAAATAATGAATTATATTAAAATAAAGATTGTTCTTTACAACTGAGTCAATAAAATCCCTAGTCAACAGTTGACTTGCAGGGCATCTACTCTAACACTTCAAGTCCAAGGTTAGCCTTAATTGTGGTTCAAAATTCCATGCAAGCTTCAAGAATCACCTTGGTTTCCAATAGAGTCATTTATCGGATCATTAATGTGTCTTAACCTTTAGCTCATCCTTTAGCTTCTTCCTTGGTTATTTCAAAAGTTACTTCTTGCATAATAAGTTTGTCCAATTCTTTGACTCATCTTTTAGCTTTCTTTTTGGTCTCGTTAGGACAAGCTTGGTTGAGCTGCTTTGAGCTGACAGATCGAGTCCTTGAGCTGGGGTTTTACTCCTCCCGGGACAATACTTTGAAGGATGTGATTACTTGTAGCTTGGCCTCCCGTTGAGTTAATGTCCGAGCTTTGAAGCTATTTCCTCGAGTTAAGTTAGCTGAAATCTAAGTTAATATTCAAGTTATCTAGTTGGAACGGAAATTTTAGAGCTTAGTTTGAGTTAAACTTCAAGTTCGTATTACTTACTTGATTCGCCTTGGATCATAAAATCTCGGGTTCTCACAGTACCAAGTGCCCGTCCCCATGCACTATGGTGAGCTAAGACTAATCAGTCAAACAGAGGTTCAAAGGCTAGGTACTTTTAAGGATCAAACTTCATCCAAAATGATAAAGGATGCAAAAATTTACGATTTTATGATTTTATGATTCATGATTTTTTTATGATTAAAATTTATTTTAAATAAAAGTATGATTTTAATGCGTGTGCTTGTATATGTATTATTTGTTACTCCTGTTTAGAACGTGCTGAGTCATTAGACTCACTAGGTTTGAAAGCTGCAGTTGATGATGATATTGAGGGTGGCGTTGATGCTCAAGTGGATCGAGTATAGTAGTACACTCCCGAGGGACATTTATTTTCCGCACTAGATTGTTAGGAAAAGTTTAAAGGAGTTTGTTAAGGATGTTATTAGAGATTTTATGCTTTATTTTGAAGTTAATTTTGATCATGTTAAAAGTAGAAGTTGAATTTTTGGTAATTGACGATTTTATGGATTTTATGCACTTGAGATTCATATTGATAAATTATTTTGATTTGTGGAAATGTTAAGTTATTTATAAATGGTGATTTTTGAATTAATAGATAAAAAAAATTAGTAGAATTTCAATGTTAAAAAGTAAGGGTCGTTTCAGTTGGTATCAGAGCGAAAGATCCCCAAAGGATTGTGTATTGTCAATGCGAGAAGCTCAAGAAATCACGCCTCAAGATGTGAGTTTTTTATGCTTTATATTTTATATGCTAAAATTTTTTTAATGCTTTCATGATGCATGATATTGAGGATAGATGCATGTTATCTTAAAATGTTAAGTGCATGTTGGTCACGTGGTTGGGACGAATTGTACAGAGATGCCTCCTAGATGAGTTCTACTTAGGGATAATGGGGATAGAAAGGAGGAGGAGATTCCACAGCCTCCACCTAATCAGGATGCTAGTGCCCGTGTACTAGTGGGTGTGGCTCGTTTACTAGAGCAGCACGTGGGAAATGGTCTGAGGGGACGACCGGAAGCTATCTATGAGCAATTTAGGAGGACGAACCTGAGGATTTTCGTGGCACTACTAATCCATTCGTTGCTGAGGTATGGATTCGATCATTAGAGGTTATTTTTTGTTATATGGATATGGCGGATGCTGACCGAGTTCGTTGTACCATCTATTTGCTGAAGGGTGACGCTTTTTTATGGTGGGAGGGAGCGGGGCGAGTAGTGAATCTAGCGGCATTGACTTGGGAGGGCTTCCAAAGGGTGTTCTATGACAAATATTTAACATCTAATGTTCGTTCTAGGCTTAAGAGAGAGTTTATGAGTCTCCGTCAGGGGGATTTATCTGTGGTTGAGTTTTTGCAGAAGTTTGATAGGGGCTATAATTTTTATCCCTTGATTGAGAATGATGCTGCGGAGAAATTACGACATTTTCTTGATGGATTGAGGCCCACGATCTGTCGTGATGTAATGCTCACTGATCTTGCTGATTATACTACTGTCGTTGCCAAAGTATTTAGATCCGAACAGCCACTCAATGATATTGATCGGGAGAGGCAGCGAAAAAGCAATCGTGTCCAGCAAGCTAATCATCAATCAAGTTAGCAGAGTAAGAAACCATTAACGAGACCACCTAAGCGGCCAGGACAGATGAAACCACGAGGATAACCATCTTAAGAAAATGTCCCGAAGATAGCAGAGAAGCCACAGTGCAAGGAGTGCAATTGTTACCACTATGGCAAGTGCATGTGGGGCACCTACAAGTGCTTCAAGTGTGGAGAAATGGGACACAAGGCTGGGAATTGCCCGAAGCTCAAGCAACCCACGACTGGAAGGGCATATGTGATGCATGCTGAGCAAGCGGAGCCAGACACTACGCTTATTACAGGTAGTCCGACTATTTAAGTGTTCTATATTACTATATTGCATGAGATAAAAGAGTGGATGCTAGAATTGAATTGAGATGCATGGGATTTAATGAACTAGAATTGCATATTACAAAGTTTAGAATTTAAGGAATGGAATTCTTGCAAATGCTAATCAATTGGATTAAAGTGAAGAACATTGGATTAAAGTGAAGAAGATTGAAAGTTATAGGGGCTGAATTTAATATTCAAAAATGATGAGGACAATTTAGAAAAATACCAAAGTATCTAGGGGTTAATTGGCAAATTCGAAATCTTCTAGGACTAAATTTCAATTTTTGAATCTTTTAAGGGCCGTTAGGTAATTTTTGAAAACTTGAGGGATTAACCATACAATTTTCAAAACTTAAGGTGCTAATGTGCTAATATGGAAAACTTGAAGGACCTAGATGATAGGAAAATTTCTAAAACTATAAAACCTTAATCAAGAATAATGCAAATTTTACCAGGACGAATATTACTAGCGGGAATAGCTAATTACGCTCTATTAGACTCGGAAGCTACACATTCTGTTGGAACTTTTCAAGTTCGCAATCTTAATTTTGATGTTAACAAAACTTTTCATTTTGTGTTACTAATGATTTACCTTAAGTGTGCAGAAGTTAGGATCAGTTTGAGGAATCTAAATCGCAAACTGAAGATCCAACTGTTCTCACAAACTGAATCAGGATAACCGATATGTCAAATGAACAGGTCAGCTGATCGTTCAATTGATAGGTGAATCAACAGGAGAACCTCAGAAGCCTGGCCAGCTGAAGGAGTGTTAAACTGATGAAGAAGCCCAGCTGATCAGTTCAGCTGAACGAGAGTGAAATCAGTTTAACTGACGAGTCAACTGATTTCATCAGCCCAACCGAAGATCAGTTCAGCTGACTAGTTCGGAGCGTCAGTTAATAATCTTTCAGTTGTAGATGAAGACACACTCATTCAGTGGATTCCAGCAATACACAAAGGTACAAAGTAATAGTCCAGTCAATCGAAAATAATGGACGTTGCATCAGAGCATTAACGACAAACGTTTCAGAAGGGCAGTCTGAGAAATTCGAGACACAAAGTCCAAGAAACGAATTGAAGATGCAACGGATACAATAATTGAGTCTCACTGTACGATCAGTTTCCCGCTTATATTAAGAGAAGATAAGTGGAGACGACAAATACACAGAACTATAGAGAGTGAGAAAAACAAAGAAAGGGCACGCTTAATGCTTATTAGCTTTGAAGAAGCAATCTGCCCATATTTGAGGGAACACTTTAACGTGTTATCATCTTAGTTTAGAATCTCTCTTCCCTCAGTGTGTGAGAAAACTTTTGTTTAATTCTCCACACGAGCACTCACCACCACCCAAAACACAGTCTTACACAAAGACGTTAAACTTGTGTATGTAGTCTTTCTCACATAGACGTTAAAGAAGTATTGGCTGGAAAGTGCTGCCTTCAGTCTAGACTAGGAGTTCAGTTAGGCAGTGTGTAAGTCCTAAGCTGGGTTGGTTTGTACAAGTAGTTGTATAAATCAAAGTCTTCTAGTGGATCCTACCCGAAGTGGTAGAAAGGGTGACGTAGGATCAGTTGAAGTCTCCGAACTTCCATAAACATATCTTGTGTATTTAACTGATTAACTGCTGTTTTCAAACTGACTTGATCAGTTAGAACTCTGTCAGTTCAGTTCTTACCATAACTGAACTGATATATGCGACAACTGATCCCTTGCATTTCAGTTATTAAGTTTACATAAGTTAAAATATTTTCTAATATAACAGTCTTCTTCACGAAGGATTACTTTGAGTTTCTTTCGCTTGGTTTTAAACCAAACTTGATTTAATTCATCGGTGTTAACATTCTTAGAACACGAGCTATTGCAGCTCATTGGAGAATATTGTGTTTAAAATGCCTTCAAAGGCACCAGCAAACGATCCTTCACATTCTTTCATATCTGAATCTTTCGTGAAGAAATTGGGAATCTTACCTGTAGATGTGGAGTCAGGATTCAGAGTTATAATAGCTTCTGGCGAGCATATGGTTTCTAGTAGCATGGTTAAGAACGTGGATCTAAAATTACAAAAGAATATTATATGATCGGACGTTATTGTGCTACCGATGCCTGAATTTGACATTATTTTGTGCATGGATTGGCTCAAACTAAATGGAGCTACTATTGACTTTCGACAGAGGACAATATATATTAGACCGCCCGATGGGAAAGCGTTCATCTTTGAGGCTGCACGAAATAATCAAATGCCACATATCATTTCATGCATGCGTGAGAGGTAGCTTATTCAAAACGGTTGCCAAGGTTTTCTTTCTAGTATTGTATCTGCACCCGACATCGACAGTCTATCTATTGAGGATGTGGAGGTAGTTAATGACTTTCCGAACGTGTTCCCTGTCAATGTTTCTTGTATTCCACCTGAAAGAGAAGTAGAATTTGCTATTGAGTTGATGTCCGGTACAGTGCCTATCTCTAAGGCACCATATCGATTAACACATGCTTAAATGAAGGAATTAAAAGATCAAATTCAAGAGATTCTAGACAAGGGGTTTATTCCCCCTAGTTTCTCTCCATGGGACGCTCTAGTATTATTTGTCAAGAAAAAGGATGGGGGCATGAGACTGTGCATCGACTATAGAGAGTTGAATAGAGTGACAGTGAATAATAAGTATGCTTTACCTCGAATCGAAGATTTATTTGATTGATCGCAAGGAGCCTCAGTATTTTCAAAGATAGATCTTAGGTCTGGATATCACCAATTGAGGGTTAAGGAGACTGATGTACATAAGACGGCGTTCCGAACGCGTTATGGACATTATGAGTTTTTAGTGATGCCATTTGGTCTGACTAACGCCCCAACGATCTTCATGGATCTCATGAATCACATATTTCACCCGTATCTCCATCAGTTCATTATTATTTTCATCGACGATATCTTGATCTATTCCAAGAGCTGTGAGGAGCATGATCAGCATTTGAGAATGACCTTGCAAGTTTTAGAGAGCGAAAATTATATGCAAAATTCAGCAAGTGCGAGTTTTGTTTAGAGAGGGTGGCATTCTTAGGCTACAGTGTGTCAAAGGAAGGAGTAGAAGTCGACCCATCTAAGGTCGAGTCAGTCAAGCAATGGCCAGTGCCTAAAAGTGTGACAGGAATACATAGTTTCTTGTTAGCCGGTTATTATCTTAAGTTCATCAAGGGTTTCTCGTCCATTGCAGTACCCTTGACATCTTTGACAAAGAAGAATGCGAAATTTATATGGGAACCGGAATGTCAAAAGAGTTTTGTTCAGTTGAAGTAAGCACTCACTACCGCGCCAGTACTAGCGATGCCGATAGAACAAGGGGAATATGTGTTGCACACTGACGCTTCGAAGCTAGGCTTGGACGCAGTTCTTATGCAGCATGAGAGAGTCATGGCGTACACGTCAAGTTAGTTGAAAATACATGAAATGAATTATCCTACACATGATCTTGAGCTAGCAGCAGTCGTATTTGCGTTGAAAATTTGGAGGCATTATTTGTATGGTGATAAATGAAAGATATTTAAAGACCATAAAAGCCTTAAATATTTCTTCACCCAAAAGGACTTGAATATGAGACAAAGAAAGTGTCTAGAGCTTTTTAAGGACTACGACTGTGACATTAGCTACCATCCTGGCAATGCTAATGCAGTTGCGGATGCTTTGAGAACGAAATGGAAAGTCTTGGCACATTTATCAGTACAGTAGCCTCTACAAGTGGAAATTAAGCGATTTGATATTTAAGTTTATGCTAGGGGAGATGCCCCTAATCTCGCTACTTTGACAGTACAATCTACTCTACGAGATAGGATTCGAGCTGGATAGTCTGATGATGAGCAACTACAGAAATGAAGACAGCGAGATGAATTGAAGGGCAGCATGTTATATTCAATCGAGGATGACATTGTTAAGTATCGAGGTCGACAATGGGTACCTAGTGGAGATTCATTTAGAGTTTACATTATGACTGAAGCTCATAATACTCCTTAATTTGTTAATCCCGGAAGTACCAAGATGTACAAGGATTTGCAACTTTTATGTTGGTGGCCGGGAATGAAGTGAGATATTATGCATTTTGTATCCGAATGTTTGACATGTCAACAAGTGAAGGCAGAGCATCAAAGACCAGCGGGAATGGTTCGACCACTTCTCATTCCCAAGTGGAAGTGGGAAAATATTAATATGAATTTCGTGGTAGGATTTCCAAAGATAGTAAAAAGACTCAATGCCATTTGGGTAATAGTGGACCGTCTTACTAAATCAGCACATTTCCTACTAGTGAAGACGACTTTTTCTGTGACTCAATATGCGAAGCTATACACTCGATAGAGAGTTAGACTTCATGGAATTATAGTGTCTATAGTGTCGGACCGAGACACATGCTTCACTTCATCATTTTAGAAGAGTCTACATGTGGCATTGGGTACTAAACAACTATTTAGTACCACATTTCATTCTCAGACCGACGGTCAGTCTGAGAGAGTCATACAAATATTAGAGGATCTACTCCGAGCAAGCATGATAGATTTCCAAGGGAGTTGGAAACCAAAGTTACCTCTAGTGGAGTTCACTTACAATACTAGTTATCAGCCATCTATAAGAATGGCTCTATATGAGGCACTCTACGGACGGAAATGTATATCGCCTATCCATTGGGACGAAGTAGGAGAGGAAGCTACGTTGGGACCTGAAATAGTTCAGCACACTGTAGAAATGGTAGACAAGATCCGAGAAAGAATGATAACTACTCAAAGTCGACAGAAAAGCTACGCGGACCAAAGGAGACGAGATCTCGAGTTTGCAGTAGGTGTTCACGTGTTCATAAAAATAGCACCTATGAAGGGTGTTATGAGATTTGGTAAGAAAGGCAAACTTAGTCCAAGATTCATTGGACCATTTGAGATACTTGAAAGAGTGGAAGCCTTAGCATATCGAGTGGCGTTGCCACCTAATCTAGCACGAATCCACAATGTGTTCCACATATCGATGCTTCGCAAGTACATGTCAAACTCTTCATATGTAATGAACTTTGAGCCACTACAACTTACACCAAATCTGTCATATGAGGAGAGGCCTACTCAAATCTTGGGTAGAAAAGAAACGAAGTTGCGGAACAAGGTGATAAAGATGGTCAAAGTCAAATGGCTGATTCACTCTGAGGAAGAATCCAGTTGGGAGACAGAGTCAGAGATGAGAAATCGAAATCCCGAATTATTTGGTAAGTCTTAATTTCGAGGACGAAATTTTATTTAAGGAGGGGAGGATTTGTAACATCCAAAACCAATTTACATAAACCACATGCATGCAAATGAATTAAATTATATAATTTTTTTATTTGATTGATTTTAATGCTTACTTGATGCATATTATACGATTAAAGGTCTTATTGCATGATTATATGGCATGATTTCATGAAATTGTAGATTTTAACCAAATATTCGATAATAGGCTGGTGAAAAGAGACCGTGGACAACAAAGATAAAAATAAATATTTTTCGTTAAATATTTTCAAGACTTCTTAATATGATTAAAAATGATTAAATTTTTTTAAAAATGTTAGAGTTTAATTTATTTTACAAGACAATCTTAATTTTATCCAAGAAGCCGGTTTTGGGCAAACAAAGTACTTTTAAAGTATCAAATGAATTATTTTTAAAAAACTAAATTTTATAAACTTTTAATTTTTATTAAATAAGTGTTATTGGGTCCAATTTAAATAATATGAGTAGGCCCAAATGCTCCTATATTTGAAAGCCCAAAACCTAAGCCCATTATCATGTAAATTAAATCTCTAAAAATACAAACCTAGGTTTCTTTTGAAGCTTAAACCAGCAGAAAATTTCACACACAACAAACACCAAAATTCAAAAAATTCAAGGAGGAAAAAGATAGGGTTCTTCGTCGCCCGTTCGTCCCTTTTCGCGCCCATCGTCGACGATCGTATATTCGAGCATTTTAAACGGAAAGACACATTTTCTAACTTTTACGCAACATTAAAATCATATTATGCATGTTTTAATTATGTTTGCATGAAAAATATGGGAGATTAAATTTCTAAACGTTTCGACGATTAATTTCAATGTTTTGAAGATTTTTACGTGCATATGATCATGTATTGGTTTCCAAAGAGTACACTGCCAACATAAGATGTTTAAGGGACAAAACAAGGGCGGTTCAATGAGAAAACGAGGGGATGGACAATATGCAAGAGGACTGCACGTGGGATAGCTAGGAGATCCTAGGGTTTGTGTGTTTTAATTGGGATTAAGTGTAACGTACCTTACTTTTAACTACTTTAAAATTTACGGAAAAATAAAAATTTTCTTAATTAAATAGAAACCTTCAATTTGCATTAACAATTAACTGATCATTCAAAATATTTGCAATGAAAATATCACAAATAAAGTTTACTAAAAACACTTGTTTAAATATCGTAAAAAATAACGTGAAATCAGAGTATTTGAAACATTGCATAATTTCTTAAAAACATGGGCGATCCTCGGGTTTAACCTCCTGCTCAGTCCAAGCCGGCTCATTGGTCCCCACCCTCGTCTCCTCAAAGTCATCCTTACCTGCATCGATCAAGTCTAATGAGTCTAAAAACTCAACATGTATGAACTGAAGATAACAAGTATTACATAATAAAATCACATACATATTTAAAGTAGGGCTTATATACTCATAACATCATTTTGCGTAGAGATATGTTTCAAAGCAAGTGACCCACACATAAATATGCCTTATCAGACTAAACCACAATACTGGGCTGGCAGGAAAAATCCACTACCACATACATGAGATCCTTGTCATACTTTACTAGGTGGATTGGTCTCTGGTAATGCTTTACCGCTTTCCAATCCTGATCTAAACTCGGTCATGCTTTACCGAGGTGGAGGGGTCCTCGGCCACGTTCACCGACTTCCAAACCCGTTCATAATTTGGTAACAAGATATTTAGCATACCTCAAAAACTTAAAATATTTTCTTTTGCATGTCGAACATACTTACTTAGTGTTGAGGGATTCGTTGGATCTTGCTTGGGGCCACTGCTGCACATACTAACATGAGTTCGAACACTTATCTTCCATAGCTTAGACGTATAGAGTCATGCTCAGACACAAAAATGACAAATTTCCTTATGAAGTTCTAAATCTCTCGGGACTTGAATCATCGTACTAAATCATGACATCAAACCCCACAAACAATCCCTAAAAAAAATAATTTTGAAGGAAATAGGGCACAGACTCCGTGTCCGGGTCCGAGAAGGGGTCCGGGTAGCCTCTGAACTTGCAAACTCTCGAAAATTCACTAACTTATTGATTCATTCTTCCAATCCAAGCCTAGGGACCATGAACCAACACTTAGAAACTCATCCTAGGATGCTATTACATTGATTCAAACCCGTAAAAACACCCCAAACGTCCCATAGCATCGACAAGCAACTTCAAGACAACAATAACCCGTAATTCGACATCATTTCGCTTCCTACGACTTCTATTACATCCCAAGCTATTCCCGATCCAAACGAACCGCCAAATAACACCTAAACACATCCCATAACATAACTAAATGCAGTAGCACAAGCCCGGCGTTTCCCAACGAAGCATGCAACTCAAAAACTTCAAGAACGCATTTTTAAAAAAATGCAGTTTGAGCAGTCCCACAAAAATGATCATAACTCACTCATTTCTTATCCAAATATTTCAAATTTACTGTCAAATAAAAAATATCAAAAAATTATACTATTTATATGTTAAAATTTTTTCCATAAAATCGATCGAAAAATCACAATATTAAAAATGACAGCAAATTTTGAGTTTTGAGATCCAAAAACGTTTCAAAATCGATCCAACACATTTCTGCTCAAATTTTGCACAACATACATGAATTTTCATGCATAATAACAACAACACGAATAATATGACAAGATCGATGCAAGAATGAAAGAATATACATGCCTTTTGATATTTAAAATTACCGAACCGTCGATACCGAAGCGGGAAAGATGCGAGGGACGATCCGGAACGAACGTGGCACAATTTTCTTTAAGAAAAGTGGCGAGAATTGCTGAAATCTTTGAAGGAAGGGTGCGGCTGCTGAGTTTTATTAGAACCCTAGGTTTTATTTTGCTGTCAAAAATTTGAAATAAGATGGAATGAAATGTGTGTGCTGATAGTGTGTGTAAAAAAGTGTAAGTGTGTGTAACGTGTGTGTGAGTGATTAATTAGGGGTAATTAGGGGCTAATTAGATTAATTAAATAAATAATAAGCAATTTACATGATAATTAAAATACCAATTCTCTACTAAATTACTAGCATCCCTAAATTTAAAAAAAAAATGCACATGCCTTAAACTTTAAAAATTTAAAAATCTTAAAATCACTTAATAAATTAAATTAGGCTTTAAAAATGCTAAAACTTAATAAATCATTTAAAATACCCCATTCTTAACTTAAAATAAAATACCACGTTTTAAAATTGCCAAAATCGTCACCGGTCTCTTTTCCCCTATCTCGCATCGAATAATCGCTTGAAATATGAAACTCAAGAAAACATTTAACGTGCATCACATAAACATAAATAATTTAAAATAATGCAAATTTCACAAATTATACATCACTAAATTCATTTTAAACTTAATTAGATAATTTAACAATTAAATAAATGCATGTATTTTACGTGTACTTAATTTGGACTCTACACTAAGGGCTCGGCCATGAAGAGGACTGCAACAGGTCTCGACCCTGTGCAGGCGGTGTTCAAGGGCCATGTAGAGTCCTAGCATGGCTAGGACTCAAGATGCAGCACGCAAGGAAGAGTCCGCATGTGCTAGGACTCTTCCTATGTTAACGCAAGGGGCGATTGCTTCACGGGGGGCTTCCGGCTAGGCCAGGGCGTTTCAGGGTTGGTCTAGTAGGGTCTAGGGAGGATGGCTAGGGATTGTGTCAGGGGCTGGTGCAGGCCGGGTCGAAGGTGGCTCGAGCATAACATGAGGGAATTCATGCGATATGTTCTGTGCGCAGGGGCTTCTCGCATGGGCTGCGGGGCTCATGCGTGATTCAAAGAGGGTTCGGTTGGGCCCTTAGGAGGTCTGGTCAGGTGATGGCTCGAGGTGGCTCGATTGTGGCTCGAGAAAAACGCAAGGGGGCTCGAGTGAATAATTAATGGCTAGGAAAAAAAAGGGTCGAACCGTAGTACTAGGGGGTGGAGTCATGGTATACGAGGTTAGTTTAGGTATAAAAAGTCTACGTTTAAAATTTGGATAGAAAATATTAAAGTTTGAATTAATTCGGGACTAAAACGCTTCACGAATTAGTAATTAATGAATTAAATCGAAATCCTCGAAATTACGCAAAATAAAAATTACTAAAAATTAAATTATTCTTAAATAATTATTTGGGATGGTCTAGAGTCAATAAAAGTAATAAAAAGTCAAAAACGAAAAATTTTACGTCTAGAGGCAAAACAGTCATTTTGCGCCCAGGTAGTACGAAAAGGCTTGGAAGCGTCCCGAAGGATCATAACGCATGAAAAATGATATAAAATGATGATTTGGATGAAAATATGATATTTTATGATTTATGGTAAAGTTGTGCAATTTTTACTATTAAAATGCTATTTTTGGAAAGTTATGATATTTTATGCTTTAAAAAGGAAAAAGGAAAAATATTTTGAGCGATGTGAATTGACTGTGACAAATGATATAGAGGATATTTGGGGGATCCGCTTTAAGAAGGAACGGTAATGAAAAGGCCCGTATTTCGTATTCATATTTTTTTTTTGGAATTATTAAAATTTATCTAAATAAATAAATAACTTGCTTCAAAATAAACATGTAAATAATTTCAACTTTAAAATAACAGCGGAAGAAAATATTGTTTCAAATACCAACTTAAAAATAATCCAACATATTAAAACTTAGTTTTAACATAATATTAAAAGTGAGTTTAAACATAATAAAAATGCATAAACTAAAACATGAGGTCCTCGGGTATACTACTGCTGCCCCAAGATAGCTCACTGGTCTCCGCCCGCAGTCTCGACCTCATCAATACCTACAACAATCAAGTCTAGTGAGTTTAAAAACTCAACATGTATATATCGTGAATAACAAATAAATATATCATAAAATCGCATGCAACGTATAAATATGGTATCGTAAGCACATGGTGAAAATCGTGTCATGAATAATTATAACTACGTGCATATCTGAAAATCATACGTAAAAGCTTTGCTTAATAGAGCTCTGTCATATCATATCATATCATAATTTTCTAGTAGAGATAATGTTTCTAAGCAAGTGGCCCATAACATAACGTGAGCGCCTGATCAGACTAAACCACAGTATACTGGGCGGTAGAGATCAATCACAGCCCTTGGACTGGATGTCCGTACCCATACATAATCATAAACCGGTCGTAAGTCCCTGGGCAGAGAGGTCCTCGGTTGCGCCTACCGACTTCCAAACCCATAACATAAGGTGGCCACAACACATATCACATATATCTCAAAAATAAACATTTTATATTTTTATGCACGTAATATAATTAAAACCTTATTTTTACCGGATGAGTTAGATCGTTCCCAGGCTTGCTGCGACTTAACTCTAATATGTGACACATGCAAATAATATCATCTTTACTTAAATTTGACAATAGAACCAAAACTCAACAATAGAACCAAAAATGAGACTATTAGGACCAACCACTTGATTTTAAATCATGGTATCGTACTAACCCGAACCAACATTAAACCGACGTTTAACCATGACTAAGAATACTCCAAAAATACTGAAAAACATGCATAAGAATTGCAAAACACGAAAATAGGTGAAAGGAATCCAAAAACATAAAACACTCTTTCGAGAGTCATTTTGGCACCTTTCGCCGTAAATTCTCGTACGACCTCTAAACTCGACCAAATCACAAAAGGCCAAAAACCCGACTTTCCTAACTCATTGAGGTAGTGTCTAGTCCAAGGCCATATGCTAAAAGCCAACAAAGAACTCAAACCACCTCAAAAACCGAAGCTGAAATTTGCTGTCAAGTTACAGCAGTAGCAGCGTGTGTTTTTGTGGTGTAACTCTGAAATTTAATGACTATTGGCTTGAACCACTGACCCAAGACTCTTACCAAAATCCTAAGGCATGGCTTGGACCATGGCTAAGGGCTAAAAGCCAACCACAACCCAAGCAACCACCTAGGACAATCACAGCATACCAACCGAGAGCTCACATTCTGTGCAGTGAGATGTATTGAATTGTTCTATTGTTTTGTGTCGTTCCAGTGGCCATTTGATTGACCATGGCTCGATCTAGACATGATGGAGTGTTGTATGAACCATGGCTACGGGCTAGGAGCCAACCATAATCCAATCTACACCCCAAAACCGAAACACACTCACACAAGAAATGGAAAAACCGAAATATGTTCTTGTGTTGTTGCTTAAAAGTTTGGAGGGAACCATGAACCAAAACTTGAAAGGACCCCTTGGTCACGTCTTAGACATGTTAAGGGAGGGTTCTAACCATGGCTACATCCCCTAGGACTGCTAGGATTCGAACACTCACCCTCAACACCCACATGACCGAATCATGAACCAAATTATGTAGCTAATGGAAAATAGTTGCTGTCATGCCTTTATTCGAATTGTATGGACTCAAAACAACGAACCAATAACACCCTAACATACTCTAAATCATGCCTATAAGTAGCCTTGGGTGCCTGGAAAACGAGCCAACCTTCTGAACCACAAACAAGCCAAAACCGTGAGACACAAAAAAGAAGTCAAAAATTCTGTGCAGAAAATTTTGTGTAGTTGCTGTCAATATTTCGTTTTTACCTCATAAATCCTGAACATATAATGTTTATAAATATTTATAGGACTTGATTGAAGAGCAAAGAAACAACATATACATGCCTGGAATTTGTTTTGACACAAAAACAAACCGATACGACGAAGACAAGCGGCGAAGTCGGAGCTGGATTCTCTTCTTATTTTCTGCTGCTGTTCTCACGTTTCTAAGCTGCTATTTCTGATATATTTCAAAGCTTATGGTTGTAGGAGATGTAAGGGATGAAAGTGAATGATATAGGAGGTGTTAAGGGGTCATAATATGCATTTAGTTAGGAGTTGCAAGGAATGGATTTTGAAATACATTATGATTCCCTTTTGCTGCCGATCGCTTGCTCTTATTCTTGCTGTTATTCACGTTTTCAGTAGTCAATTTCTGATATTTTTCAAAGGTGAGAGTGTGGTTTTGTTAGACAATGAATGTGAGTCTTAATGGGTATTGAAGTGCATTAAGGTGGAGGTTACAAGTCAAGAAGTGGAATGGTTTTGAAATGATTCTCCTTCCCCTTATTGCCTTTGCTTTGTTCTTCATTTCCTACTGTATGTACACGATTTATTTGTCTAAGAGGTTGAGTAGAAATGAGGTGTTTTATTGCATTTAAATTTGCTACCCATTAGAGAATTTAAAATGAGAAATGAATACCTCATGAATTGTAATTAGAAATGGTTTGAATGGAGAGTTATCATCCTTTGAATTATTTTAAATGTTGGACCCAAACTTATTATTATTACTAATTTGCATGGTATTTTATTGCTTAAATCTTGTATTTTAATTACTTAAAGTTTAGCACCCTCATTATATATTTTAGTGAATTTACACATTAAATTTGAGATAGATTATTGCATGGCATGCTTGACTTAAAATTTAAGTATTTAAATGTTATGTTTAATTTCTTAAATATATTAAGCCTAAATTAATTCCTCCTCAATTGTTTACACATTTTAATTTTAGCTTTAATTAAATATTGAACCTAATAGAATTTATTTACTAACTTGACTCCAATTAATTAAATAAATCCTAAAACATTCTTTTTCTATAAATTAAATTATTCCTTGACTTAATTTAAATTTAAGAATATTTTTCTTATTATCAATCTTATTTCTAATCTCCAAACTGCGGTCCGACCTCGCGTAATTATCCTGAAAAGATATAACTAAACATCTAATTTTAAAATAATTAAAACACTTCATATATTCATAAAAAAATTCATTTTTAATTAATGTAATAGAAATTATGCATGACTTATACGTAATCTGATTTTCGGGTTCTACAGGTAATCTTACGATTTTATGGGAATGTCGTGAGAGAAAAGGCCCTAGAGAGAAACCGTTTACGGGACAAGGCCCGGAGGCCCGACGATCGTATTTCCATGGCGGTGCCTAGTGTGTGTCCCCATGCGCTATGGTTAGCTAAGACTGATCAGTCAAACAGAGGATAAAAGTCTAGTCACTTTCAAAGATCAAACTTCGCCCAAAATGGTAAATGATGTAAAGCTTTACGATTTTATGATTTTTACGATTCGTAATTTATTTATGCTTAAAATTTATTTTAAATAAAAGTATGATTTTAGTGCATGTTCTTGTATATGTATTATTTGTTACACTTGTTTAGAACGTGTTGAGTTATTAGACTCTCTAGGTTTGAATGCTGAGGTGATAATGATATTGAGAAAGGCGCTG
Organism: Primulina huaijiensis; assembly: GCF_012295235.1. Taxonomy (NCBI): domain Eukaryota; kingdom Viridiplantae; phylum Streptophyta; class Magnoliopsida; order Lamiales; family Gesneriaceae; genus Primulina; species Primulina huaijiensis. The sequence continues at coordinate 14,245,881 of NC_133310.1, read as the reverse complement.
ACGGTTAAGTGGATCGTGTATAGCAGTACATTCCCGAGGGACGTTTATTTTCCACACTAGATTGTTTGGAAAAGTTTAAAGGGGTTTGTTAAGGATGTTATTAGAGATTTTATGCTCTATTTTGAAGTTAATTTTGATCATGTTAAAGGTAGAAGTTGAATTTTTTGTAATTGACGATTTTATAAATTTTATGCATTTGAGATTCAAATTGTTAAATTATTTTGATATATGGAAATGTTAGGTTATTTATAAATGGTGATTTTTGAATTAATAGATAAACAAAAATTAGTAGAATTTCAAAGTAAGGGTCGTTTCATCACAGTACTCCTTATTCTGTTCATCTCGGAAGTACAAAGATGTACAAGGACTTGGAACTTTTAAATTGGTGGCCGGGAATGAAATGAGACATTATGCACTTTATATCAAAATGCATGACATGCCAACAAGTGAAGGCAGAGCATCAAAGACCAGCGGGAATGCTTCGACCACTTCCCATTCCCGAGTGGAAGTGGGAAAATATTAATATGAATTTCGTGTAGGATTTCCAAAGACAAGAAAAGGATTCAATGCCATTTGGGTAATAGTGGATCTTTTTACTAAATCAGCACATTTCCTACCAGTGAAGACGACTTTTTCCATGACTTAGTATGCGGAGCTATATATTCGAGAGAGAGTTAGATTGCATGGGGTTCCAGTGTCTATAGTGTCGGACAGAGACACCCGTTTCACTTCATCGTTCGGGAAGAGTCTACGTGCAGCATTGGGGACTAAGCTACTATTCAGTACCACATTTCATCCTCAGACCAACGGTCTGTCGGAGAGAGTCATACAGATATTAGATGATCTACTTCGAGCATGTGTGATAAATTTCCAAGGGTGTTGAGAATCGAAACTATCTCTAGTGGAGTTCACCTACAATAACAGTTATCAGTCATCCATAGGAATGGCTCCATACGAAGCACTCTACAGAAGGATGTAATGCCCGGATTTTAAAAAAAATTTTAAAAAAAGATATTGTTCATGAGGTTTCTATTCAAGCGCTGCGGTGCTGGAATAGTGGCGCATAGGCGTTGAAGGGCCGAGAATTTGGCGCTAAGGCGCTAGAAAATGGCACTGTGGCGCAACATATGCGAAAATTGATTTTGTAAACTCACTTTGACTTCTNTTTCACTTCATCGTTCGGGAAGAGTCTACGTGCAGCATTGGGGACTAAGCTACTATTCAGTACCACATTTCATCCTCAGACCAACGGTCTGTCGGAGAGAGTCATACAGATATTAGATGATCTACTTCGAGCATGTGTGATAAATTTCCAAGGGTGTTGAGAATCGAAACTATCTCTAGTGGAGTTCACCTACAATAACAGTTATCAGTCATCCATAGGAATGGCTCCATACGAAGCACTCTACAGAAGGATGTAATGCCCGGATTTTTAAAAAAAAAATTTTAAAAAATATTGTTCATGAGGTTTCTATTCAAGCGCTGCGGCGCTAGAATAGTGGCACATAGGCGCTAAAGGGCCGAGAATTTGGCGCTGAGGCGCTAGAAAATGGCACTGTGGAGCTACAAATGTGAAAATTGATTTTGTAAACTCACTTTGACTTCTTCCATTCATTCTCCATCATTTCTTTTCTCCTCCTTCTCCATCGAAACATTTCTCTCCTTCCGTTTCTACATTTCTTCTTCAATTTAAGGGAGATTTGCTCAAGAAACTTATGAAATGAAGGTAGATTTGTGATCCTTTAATCACGGGCTTTACGAGGATGTAAGTATTTCTCATTTTTATTCAAGTTTGGAAATGAGTTGAAATTTAGAATTGATATGTAAGTTGATATTTAAGATATTGAGATGTTGAAGATGATGTATTTGTGTTGGTTTGAATTTAAAATGGATATGAGCATGGTTTTTTTCTGTGCAAGATCAGTTTTTATGCCTACTGTATTTCGGGTATATTGGATTTTGATGTTATGGTCTTCATCAAACTTGTAGAGCATCAAGTTAGCTTCGATTTTGTTCAAGAATCACTCAGTTCCATGAAGCAATGAAAGAGATATGCTATGTTTACTAAACCTGGTCTAGAATTCCGAGTTTGTGTCCATGTCTTTTGTTTATTCGAATTCTGGTATTAATTGGTTGGGATTTTTGATTTGATGTTCCAATGAAAGTTATAGAACAGTGTCTTGTCTTTGAAATGATACCAAATTTGCTTGATTCCATTGAGTATTGAGGAAGTTATGCTTCAAATACTAAACTGTGCTAGATTTGTACTGATGCAGAATTTCAAAAATTATGTTGTAAGTTTCAGATTATCAACGACTGAGTAAATTACTTTATTTGACAAACATTTGTGAATAAGAATTGTTAGGCATTGAGTTTTCTTGCATATCCAATTTACAGATCTTTATTTGAAGCAGTATCAAATTAATTATAAAATTTGTACAAAAATTGCTCTGTGTTGATAAATAATCCGAGTTCTTGATTTATGTATTGAAGATTCGGTTGAAGTATGGACTTGGGTTGGCTCAAGATTATTTACTTTAAGTTGGTTGATTGCGAATCGAGTAGATTGCGAGGGTTCAAGACTTCTCAACCATATATCTTGATCTCTTGTTGGTAATATTCGAAAGGAATGTTACGGTGGATAACATACAAAATAAAAGTATCATTTTTATTTTAAATTGAAAATTCTATGGCTCGATGAATTACTTGTGATTTGGTGATGATTGTTGAGATGATTTTATTATGATATTGAGATGATGACATTGATTTGCTTCATTACATTCCATATTGAGCCACTTGTCGATTCGGATTTGATATGGCGGAGGCCGCCTTGATTTATTGATTTTTTGGACGTATGAGGCTATAGCTGAGTTGGCATAGTGTATGCAGAGGTCGCTGCTATGGTCTGAACATTCTCTATTGGCGTACCATAGTCCTGGGATTGTAGAACACAGCACCCCACCTCGATCGGATGAGTCGGTGGATGTTGCTGGGGGATTCTGTTCCCTTGGATACTTTATGACTAGATGATTCACTTGATCTTGAGATTTATTGATAGCCCACAGCTTCTGATCATGCATTACATTATAGTTCATTTTTATGAATTTCATATGAACTATTTGAAAATTTTAATTCTCATAGGTTTTTGATTGTATCATACTGGGTTTATACTCACGGCACGTCGGCTATCTCTTATTTTCATGCTCTTGACGGTAGGTGAGGCGAGGCTTGTGAAGCCAGAGTCCAGCTCCTGGTGAGGAGATACGAGTTAGAGTGGGATTCTCGGGTATTAGGAGCTACTTTATGATGTTTGGATTTCTTTGATTCACTAGTTTATTTTGGCATGTTAAAAATTATATTTTAAATATTAAAGACCTTTAAATTATTTTGAAGATGTTTATGACGGTTTGTGAGCAACAAATTATGTGTTTTACTCTGTCAATTGGTTTATTATTTTTATAATTATTAATATTAGATGTTGGACCCGGGGCCCCACAAAAGAAGTGTAGATCACATATCGATTGGGACGAGGTAGGAGAAAGAGCTACATTAGGGCCGGAGATAGTTCAGCACACCGCAGAAATGGTAGCCAAGATCCGAGCAACAATGAAAACTGCACAGAGTCAACAAAAGAGCCACGCGGAACAAAGAAGACGAGATCTCGAGTTTGCAGTCGGTGATCATGTATTTGTGAAAATAGCACCAATGAAAGGTGTCATGAGATTTGGCAAGAAAGGCAAATTTAGTCCAAGATTCATTGGACTATTTGAGATACTCGAAAGAGTGGGAGCATGAGCATATCGAGTGGCGTTGCCACCTAATCAAGCAGCAGTCCACAATGTCTTCCACATATCCATTCTTCGCAAGTACATGTCAAACTCTTCACATATACTGAACTTTGAACCGCTACAACTTACACCAAACCTGTCATATGAGGAAAAGCCTACTCAAATCTTGGGTAGACAAGAGAGAAAGTTGCGAAACAAGGTGATAAATATGGTCAAAGTCAAATAGTTAAATCACTCGGAGGAAGAAGCCACTTGGGAAACGGAGTCGAGATGAGGAGTCGCTATCCCGAATTATTCGGTACGTCTTAATTTCGAGGACGAAATTTTATTTAGGGGGGGAGGATTTGTAACCTACAAAAGCCAACCTACGTAAACCACATGCCTTCAAATGAATTAAAGTTTTCTAAAACGCAAAAGCACGTTTCTAAACCCTTTGACGCATCATTCAAACAATATTATGCATGTTTTGATTAATTTTGTATGAAAAATATTTACGTTCGATGTGTTTAACAATATAACGATTATTTTCAAAGTTTTAATTTTTGTACGCTTGTTTCTTTAACGCTATGATTCCTAAGGACACTCTGCCAATAGGAGGTGTTTAAGAGACGACAAAAGAGTCGTGAAGAGAGAGAATATATGCTGGAAATCGAGCTTGGCTGAGATAGGAGAGTCCTAGGTTTCCTATTAAAACCGATGGGAAGATGGTTCGGCCATGTGGCTTGTGGCTTTGCACAATACAGCTCGGCGCTTGAGTAGATCGAGGCAGACATTACACTCCCGAAGAACTTTATTTTTCGCATTAGCTTGATAGAAAAATTTTAAAGGATTTTGTTAATGATTTAATTAGAGATTTTTATGCTTTATTTTGAACTTAGTATGATCATGTTAAAGGTAGGAGTTGAATTTTTTTAATTGATGATTTAGGGATTTTTATGCACTTGAGATTCTATTTGTTAAATTATTTTGATTTATGGAAAAGTTAAGTTATTCAAATTATTGATTTTTCGATTTTATGCATTAAAAAAAATTAGGAGAATTTTAAATTTAAAAAGTAAAAATTGTTTCAGGGTTATTATAGTTTCTGTAGTTAATCAAAGTTTTTTTGTGAAATCATATCCTTGTGATAGAATGGGTGACATAGGAGAATTTGAATTCTCCGAACATCCATAAAATCTCTGTTTTCATCGTTTAAATTATTTTGAATATTCAATCTGTCAGTCAGTTTGTTTCCTCACTGTATTAGTTAACTAATTGAAATCGACAACAAGATTTTTGAATTTAGTTTATCACTAAACTAATTTATCCCATCGAAAAAGATTTGAAAATCTTAAAGTGTTTATTCAACCCCCTCCCCCCTTCTAAACACTTTCACCCGTCTATTTGATCCTAACAATTATTAAGTTTTGAATCAATTCGAGCTATAAATGAAATTACGATTTAGAGATTAAATTGAATAAATTTAAGGGTACGAGTTTACGTTTAAGAAAATTAGTAGAAGTCAAAATTAATGTTATATGAGTGTTCAGGATAGGCTCGAGTCAAGAAATGTAGGAAAAAATAAAAAACGGGAAGTTCGAGGTCTAGGAGTAAAATGATCATTTTACGTCCCAGGTAGTTCAAATGTCCTGGCAGTATCCCGAGGGGTTATAATACATGTTAAGTGATTTTTAAAATGATTATGGATAATTTATGATATTTTTACGATAAATACTATAGTTGAGCGATTTCCTGAAAATGCTTATTTCACGATTTTAGAGGATATAATATATATTAAATAAAAAGAAAGGAAAAATATTTTGAAAGATATGAATTAACTGTAACTCCGAGGATGAGTGGGGGGATCCGTCTTATCACTAAACTAATTCATCCCATCGAAAAAGATTTGAAAATCTTAAAGTGTTTATTCAACCTCCCTTCCCCTCCCTTCCGAACATTTCACCCATCTATTCGATCCTGACAAGTGGTATCAGAGCAGTATTCAGTCTTGTTTCTGATTACTTTCTATCTATACATCTGATCACCATGACGTCTTTCAATAAAATCCTCATTTCTCAAGAGAAAAATTCGATGACTGGAAGATCAGAATGCAGGCCCACTTAGCTGCATAAGATGACAGACCAATGAAAATATTGAAAGCAAATACAGGTATCGTCATAACTGAAGGAGCACCCAATCGCATTGAAAAACCATGAGAAGAATGGATAGCTGAAGACACGAGGAAAGCCAACTTGGACAATGTAGCAAAGGACATTCTGTACAAGACATTGGGCAAGATTACTTTCAGTAAGATCAAAATGTGCAGAACATCCAAATAAATTTGGGAAAAATTAATCCAGTTATGCGAAGGAAATGAGCAAACAAAAGAAAACAAACTCTCAGTCGCCGTACAAAAATTTGATAACATCAAGATGAAGACTTGAGAGTCAATGAATGAATATGATGAACGAGTCAGCAGTATTATCAATGAATTGAATGCACTTGGGAAAGTGTATTAAAATAAAGAAGTTGCGCTTGAAAGTTGTTCGAGGTCTTCCCAAAGAATTGGATGTTAAGATGATGGCTATGAGAGAATCGAAAGACCTGAACAAGGTAGAACTACATGAATTGTTTGCAGATCTTAATGTCTATGAATTCGAACTGCAGACGAGAGAAGGAAAACCTTCAATGCCACCAGTTACAACTGCTCTCAGTGCCATGAAACTGTAACTAACTGGTTGAGCTGAAAAGACCGTAGAACAGCTGAGTAATGACGCCATGTCTGAAACATCTACTACTTAAAATGGCACAAGATTTTTTTTTTGTAAGCTAAATTTCGAAAATTCACAACTTATGCATGCATGCATGCATGCAATATTGATGAAGATTTCCCATTAAAAAAATGATGTAATCCAATGACAAATAAAAATACTACAGTTTAAAAATATTCACCGAGTCGACAACACTAGACTTACGTTAAATATAAAATAACAAGAAGCAAGTAAAAGTCCTCACGACCACCAACATGTCAAAACAAAAGCGTATAAAATAATCATGTCAACTCCTATATCAAATCATGATGTGTGGAAATATATGGTCCTCGGGTTCACGTGCGCACCTCCAGCGCCACCTACTCAGACTTCGGCACCTCCAGCCTCATCAACATTCTTTGCAAGGTCCAAAATTAAAGACGACGTAATCCAACTGCATGCAAATCTAGGAATTATGAAAAATGAGTAATTAATTGAATTTAATTGCTAAATTGATTGTGTGACATATTTGCATAATGTTTTAGTAGTTTTCTGCTTGCATGCATTAAAAATGTATTTTTAAGGGTTATTCGAGTTGCGATCGAGAAACGGAGACCGATGACTGAAAACTAGAAAATGTTTTTATTAAATAATTGTTTATAATTATTTAAAATATGAGTAATGCTTTTTCATGTTTTTGAAAATAAGGAGTTTTGAGTAATTTTATACGCCGTGACATAAATTTTATCGATGTTGGTTTTTCAACAAAAATACGAACGTTTTGACAACCCGACTAATAAATTCTCAAACTTATTCAAGCAAAATTATTTTTAAATATTCTAAATAAACACTAATGTGCTAAATGGGCTTAATTAAGTTGATTAATGGGCCTAAGCTTGTTAATGGATTAATTAAGTATATAATATATTAAATAACCCCTTAACCCTTCATAAAACTCACGCCCCTTTTCAGAATTACTCTCCAAAATTTCCCTCAAGTACACGGCACACACATACCACAATTTTAAAGAAAAAGTCGAGAATTTCAAGGGAAAATTCAGCCGAGGGTTCTTTTCGCCGTTCTTCGCAATCATCAAATTAGAATTCTTGCATTAAATATGCGAAGGCACGCCATATTTTTTCCTCTAAACATCTTTCACACCATAGTATTAATTTAAAAATGTTTTTGCATGAAAAACAAGTGCATCATGTTATATTTTGGTATAGACATCTTTTGTGATTTTTAAAGCTTGTATTTTCATCCAAAACCATGTTTATTATGTTTTTAAAGGGGCTGCCATGATTAGGATATGATCAAGGATGATTTACACAAGTTTTGGAGCCATAAAAAGCAACAAAAATGCTGCACTAAACATAACACACTAGCTGGAACCAAATCTGGCATAGGATGATCATAGGGCTTGGTTTTCATGGATTGGAGGTTGGCTTGGTCTTGGCTTGGGACCAAGGCTAGCTAAGGTCGTGGTTGAGTCGGGGGAAGAGCCCTAGCACACAAACTTGAGTCGATAGGTCTAGGAGAGTCGCGCAGGTTCAGCGGCTTGTGTAGGGTAGATGGCTTGGCATGGGGACTTCGGGCTGGGCTAGGGTGACTCTTTGGGGTCCTAGGTAAGTTCACGGGAGGCTGGTTCAAGGACAGGGTTGAGGGCTAGGTCCTAGGCTTTAGTTCAAAGAGTCTTTGCCAACATGAAGTCTCGGTCAGTTTGTGTGCTGGTTGGGGGGCTTCGGTCCGGGGTTTGGGTTGGTTCCTAAGGGTGCTAAGGGTCCATAGGAGGTCTGGGAAGGGGCTAGCTTGGGGTGGCTGGGGTGCGGCTCGAGAAAAATTGTAAGTGGATCGTATGGTTAGGGTGGTTCGAACTTGGTTTCTTTTGTTAAACAAATGGAAACACGGATCATGAGGTTCGAGTCGTGGTTCATGAGGACTAGAATAATATAAAAAGACTACATTTTGAATTTAAGAATTTTATATTAAAGTTTGAAATTTTTCGAGATTAAAACGCATTAAAAACGATTAATTAGTGAATAATTAAAAAACCTAGTATTTAAGCTAAATAAAATTTTGGGAAATTTAATTTAAGCTTAAGTAATTAATTGGGACATGTTAGAGTCAATGAAATTAAGAAACGTCAAAATGTGAAATTTTGCGTCCAGGGGTAAAATGGTAATTTTACACCTAGAAATTAGTAAACATCATGGCAATGCTCTGATTGTTGTTTTATATCTTAATATAATTATTTTAAATGTTTATGGATATTTATATGTTAAGATGTTATTTTAAAATGTTGATGATTTTATGATTTAATATGGACATTTAAAAGATATGATGCATGCGTGGTTGTAAAGAAAAACGTTATATGCATGTTTAATTTTTATAAAGTGATGAAAATACGAAATGTTGAAGGAAGTGAAGTAATTGTGACTAATACGATAATATGTTGAAGATATCTTGAGGGTGACGGTCCCAGTGGGAGCCCGACGATCGTATTTCTATGGATACGAATATGTATACGATGATATGTTAATACGTAAGGACAAGGCATAGTTGACCGGTGAGAGTGTTGCTGATGTTCCCGCCGCCCAGTATTGTGGTTATNTGTCCCCGCCACCCAGTACTGTGGTTATATGTAGATGGATCCATCGCTTAACACGTAGATGAACACGAAAGTCACAATTAACTATTTGAATTCAGCGAAAGGAAAAAGGAATACGTATGTTGATGATAATATGTATATGAATATGTTTACGATGTTATGAATATGTTTATGAAAATGTTTATGTTTTGAAGTTTATGCATGACATGAAAATGTTATTTTTACGTAAAAGTATTTTCACTGTTGCTTGTGGTTTTATACGTATTATTTAGTATCAAGAATATGATGTGTTGAGTCTTCAGACTCGCTAATTGTGATTGATGCAGGTGAGTATGATAATAATGTTGAAGGATGCTTGGAGGCCTGATTTGACTGGAATGAAGGTGCACATAACCCGAAGATCAGCGCTTCTATTTTCCGTACTTATGATTTATGTATATGATTTACGTTAAAGATTTTTAAGATTATTTATTATGCTTTTTGAGTGGTTTTTGAGAGGTTTAGTGTAGTGCCCGTAAATCAGATTACGTATAAGTCATTTATAACTCCAGTATTTAAATATAAAATGATTTTATTTCATGAGTATTTAAATTTTTTTCTTTAAATTATTTATTTAATGTAGTAGTTTAATTACTACCTTATCAGTTAAATAAATGAGGCCGGACTGGAATTGGAGTATTGAGATAAAATTTAATGTTAATAAAACATTCTTAAAATTTATTTAAGATAAGTAATAAGTCATTTTAAAATAAAAGAAGGTTTATGGATTTAATTAATTAACTTGAGATAAGTAGTAAATAAATTCTTTATGTCCAATAATTTAATTAAAAGCCTAAAATAAAATATGTGACCAATTGAGATAAGTTAATCTAGACTTATTTTAATTAAGAAATTATAATTTAACATGATATTAAATTTACCTTTAAGATTTAAATATTTAGCCATGCATGCAAAATAATTACTAAACTAAACCAATTAATTAATTCAATAAAATACTTAATGGGTAGATAAAACTTTAAAATATTTAAAATACAAGATTTAAGCAATTTTCCCTCCATCTAATAACAAGAAAATCGGCCACCTCATTGAAGATTTGATATGGATTGGCAACTCACCACCTTAATTCAATTCCTTAATCTTTTTCTTGATATGATAATCCCTTCTTTTATTCACCAAATAAATAAATAAATAAGCAATATCCTTGCCTTGTTTTTGATTGAAAATCTCGGCCATCACTCCCCCTAAATCACCCCTCAATCCAATAATATCATCCCCCATTCCATATCTCACTAGCACCTATGATGGAATGAATTGCATTTCCATTCTACCACCCCATTTAATAAGTAAACTTCTCATTCATTTCCTAGAAACTTTCTCCCTCACCATTCTCAAAATTTCAGAGAATTTTCAGACAAGAAAATCGTGTGAGGCTTGAGAGAAAACAAGAGAGAAAAACAAGAAGCAAAGCACTCCGTCTCCTCCGCGCCGCGTCGTCGTAATCGTTTGTTTTCTTTCAAAACAAAAATCCACAGCATGTTTATATCTTTCCTTGCTCTTCAATCAAGTAATATACATGTTTTTAAACAATATTTGTTCATGATTTTTAAGAGCATAACCGAAATATTGAAGCAACTACACAACAAAATTCTGCACAGATTTTTCTACTTCCTTCATGCTTCACGGTTGGTATTGCTTTTGTGGTTTCAGGAAGTTGGCTCGTTCCAGGGACTTGAGGCTGCATATAGACATGTACTAGGACATGTTAGGGTCATGAAAGAACGTTGGTTCCAGCCCCACGCACGCTGGAAATTCAGTTGGACAGCAACTCACTCATGATGCCATATGGTGCATCGAAATTTTTGTTACTTGTTGTCAAGGGAGAGTTCTTGATCTTGGCTGCCCTAGGGGCCTATAGCTATGGTTAGAACACATCCCTATCATGTCTAAGACGCGACCAAGTTGCCCCTTTGAGGCTTGGTCCATGGTGGAATCGGTTTTAAATCAAAAGAACAAGAACAGCCCCTTCCACTTCGGCCCCTTCGTTTACAGCAAGTGTAGTGTCGAGTTTGGGGTGTGGTGTGGATCTTGGTTGGATTTTTAGCCCTTAGCCACGTTTCATACCATACACCTTGATGTCTAGATCGAGCCATGGTCAGTCAAATGGCCACTGGAACGACGCAAGACAACAAGCGAAGCCAATCACCCCACGCGTGCAGCATGTGCTCTCGGCGGGGAGTGTGGTCGCATTTCTGGTGTGGTGCAGATTGTGGCTGGCCTAGGGCCCTTAGCCATGGTCCAAACCATTCCCTAGGATGTTGGCAAGAGGTTCTGGTTGGTGGTTCAAGCCCCAATGGCCGGTAGCCTCGAAAACGACACAAAGGAAACGCAAGCATGCTGCTGTATTTTTGGACAGCAAGTTGGTGCTTTGGTTCAGAGGCTCGTTCGAGTTCTTGGTTGGTTTTAGCCTATGACCTTGGACTGGACAGTGCCTCATCAAGTTGGGAAGGTCGTGTTTTTGGCCGTTTGTGATTCGGATCATTTTATAGGTCGTACGAGAATTTACGGTGCAATGTGCCAAAATGACTCTCGAAAGAGCGTTTTACGTTTTTGGCCTCCATTCACTAAATTTCGAGTACTGTAAATTTAGGAGCATTATTTCATCATTTTAAGGGTATTTTAATCATGACTAAACGTTGGTTCAGTGTTGGTTCGGGGTGGCTCGAAGTCATGATTAAATACGAAGTTGTTGGGTGTAATTGTCTCGTTTTTGGATTTAATTACAAAGTTTGGTCAAGTAAATCATTTGCATATTTTTCATGACTTAATTAGGTCGCAGCGAGCCTGGGAACGGTCCAACCCTTATGGTAAAAAAAATTTATACATGATGATTAATTACGCTATTTAATTATATTACGTGCATAAAATGTAAAATATCCATTCTTGAGATTTATGCGATATTGCTTGTGGTCACTTTACTATCATGGGATTATTACTTCACCCGTTCATCAGTTACCGGTTCAGTTCAGTTCATTCCGGTGGCTACTTACCGATCCCACCCAGTATACCGTGGCATTAGTCTGATCAGACGTACATTATTTCACCCGGTCGTCAGTTACTGGTTAGTTCAGTTCAGTGCAGTTCAGGGGGCCACTTGCGTATAACATAATCTCAACAAAAAATTATTACACGTTATTTTATGACAGGGCTCTACGGAGAAAACATTTCACTTACTACTTTCATTTCAGTTATGCACGTAATATTAATTAATCATGATGCGATTTTCAGTTCAGTTATGCACGTATTACATTTACTCATGGCATGATATTTTCACCTTGCATGCGATTTTATTATTATTACTTGTTATTTACGATATATGCATGTTGAGTCTTTAGACTCACTAGACTTGATTGTTGTAGGTACCGATGAGGTCGGGGCCGAGGGCGAGGACCAGTGAGCTAGCTTGGGTCGGCAGTAGTGGAACCCGAGGACCTCATTTTTTAGCATTTACTGTTTTGGCTCAAACATTTCCTCGTCGTTGAATTATTTTTAATTATTATTTTGCAAACGGACATTTACTTCCGCTGCTATTTTGAACACCAAACTTTATTTATCAGTTTATTTATGAATGAGGCATTATAATTAATGAAAAAGAAAATTTTTAAATTTTTCCGCAAATTTTCAAGCACGAATTTGAGGCCTCTACATTTAGTATGGGCTATACTTTTCAAAATTTATTGCTTTTTAGGTTTGGTAAAACATATCATGCTTTTATGTTTTGACTATTTCTTTTGATTTTCAAATGTTAGTTGCTTGGTTTATTTTTAATTGGTGTAAAATTATTTTATATAATGTGTTTAAGGGTTCGGCCTAATTATGAGAGTTAGGGAAAACAAAAATTTCTAGTACTTTTTAAGCAAAACGAATACCAGACATTTTAGTTGGTATAAGAACAAAGGTCTGTAAAAGGTTGTGCCACCATCAGCGCCGGAAAGATCAGTCGTCAAGCCTCAATTTGTAAGTTTTACATGCTTTATATGATTTAATATGACGTTACCTGCATGACTATATGAATAATATGTTTACGTTACATGTTTACCATATTTTTGGGTATATATGCTTTGCATGCTTAAATTGCTAAATGAATTAGGATATGTCACATGATTAGAAAACGTAGATTTAAATGCATGTTGGTTACATTAGAATTTGGAAAACATTCAGATAAAACGCCTCCTAGACGTGCCCCTGCTATTGAGAATCAGGCTGAGAACAGTGTGAACCGACAAGACAATGTTAACACCCCCGACTCCTAATGGGGATGCTGCTACTCGTGTCTTAGAGGGGATGACTCGTTTCTTAGAGCAGCAGTTACAGCAGGCATCTAAGCCACAGCATGACATATATGATCAGTTCCGGAGGCTAGGGCCGAAGGAATTTTCTAGCACCACTGATCCCTTTGCTACTGATAGTTTGATTCGTTCACTCGAGGTACATTTTTTTTATCTGGATATGGGGGATGAGGACCGTGTGAGGTGTACCACTTAACTGTTTAGGGATGATGCTTCTTTATGGTGGGAAAGAGCCGAGCATGGTGTTAATCTTGCTACACTTACTTGGGTTCGATTCAAGGAGATATTCTACGAGAAATATTTTACTGCTGATGTTAGAGGACGACTGAAAAGGGAGTTTATGGGCCTTCGTCAGGGAAACTCGACTGTTGCTGAATTTATGAAGAAATTTGATAGGGGTTGTCACTTTGTACCCCTTATTGCGAGGGATTCTGCAAAGAAGTTGAGGCACTTCATGGATGGTCTACGACCTATCATTCGAAATAATGTGATGATGTTGCGTCCTTTGGATTATGCTACTGCTACGACTTATGCATTTCAATCTGAGCAATCTTTGAAGGCCATTGAGTTTGAGATATAGCGCAAGAGGCAGCACCATCAGAATAATAATCAACCGAATAAAAGGCTATATACGGGTTCTCATAGACCTCAAGGACCTCAAAATCCCCAAGGTCAAGTCAAGAAACAAGCACCACAAAAGCCACAAAATCATGGAGCACCAAAGCCTCCTGATAGACAACCATACAAGGAGTGCAATCGCTTTCATTTTGGCAAGTGCATGTGGGGATCTTTTAGATGTTTCGTATGCAAGGAAGAAAGGCATAAGGCTGTTGATTGCCCGAAGGAGAATGCACCTACTGTGGGAAGAGCATATGTTATCAATGCTGAAGAAGCTGAGGAGGAGGCATACACTACACTCATTACGGGTAACCTAGTCATTTAACATTTTTATATTGCTTATTATTGCATGAAATGTTAAATTTATTATTAGAATTGAATTGGGAATAAGATTTAACCTAGTGGAAATTAGGTTGCATGCTCTACCTTAGTTTGAAATTAAGATATGATTTTAGAAACCATAGAAATGGTATTTATTTTGAGCCTTATTTTATGAAACAATTTCAAATAAATGAGTTTATGACCAAAAAATTAAAGAAAAATCATAACTAAGCGTTTTATAGGTGTTTCAAAATTATTGAGGTGTCTATGTGCAATTTTTGAAATCTTGAGGACAAAATTGTAATTTTGGAAAGATTAAAGGACCGAAAATGCTAATTTCCGAATTTTTAAGGACCAAATAAGTAAATTTCAAAGCTTAAGGGACTAAAATTGGGAACTTTCGGGAAATATGAGGATTAAATTGCAAATATTCGAAAAATTGAAGGTCTAAAATGTAAATTTTTGAGAAATGCTTAAGTTCCACACGTAAGCTTCACCTAACTTTGGGAGAATAATGATAGAAATTTCCTTAAGCTTCAACACGAAAAGATTTAAAAGACTTTTTCGCCGCAGGGAGGATTATCATTCAAGGTGTGGCAACCTATGCACTACCAGATTCGGGAGCTATACATTCTTTCATATCTGAAACCTTCATTTAAAGACTGAATATTATTTCTGAAGATATGGGTTTGGGTTTCAACGTTTCTATTCCTTCCGGTGATCAAATGCTCACGTCTAAAATTGTCAAAAATCTGGAGCTTCGATTATTCAAAGATGTGGTTCAGGCAGATCTTATTGTGCTTCATATGCCTGAATTTGATATTATACTCTTTATGGATTGGTTGTCAGCAAATGGAACTTCGATTGATTTTCGTCAGCGATCAGTGTCTATTCAACCGCCTGGTGGTAAATCTTTTGTCTTTGAGGCGGCGAGAAACAAGCAAATGTCGCACGTTATCTCTTGTCTGTGTGCGAGGAAGCTTATTACACGTGGATGCCATGATTTTCTAGCATGTGTCACTACCGCACATGCTCCTATCAGTCATAAATTGGAAGATATTGATATTGTCAAAGACTTTCCTAGTGTCTTTCCCGAGGACGTCTCTGGCATTCCACCCAATCGTGAAGTGGAATTCTCTATTGATCTAAAGTCGGGCACTGTTCCTATCTAAAGCATCTTATTTTCTAGCACCCACTGAAATGAAAGAATTAAAAAATCAAATCCAAGAATTGCTAGACAAGAGTTTTATTCGCCCTAGTTATTCTCCTTGGGGAGCACCGGTATTATTTTTGAAGAAGAAAGATGGTAGTATGCAACTTTACATTAATTATCGAGAACTTAATAGGGTCACTATCAACAATAAGTATCCACTGCCGAGAATTGAAGATTTATTTGATCAGTTGCAAGGAGCAACAATATTTTCTAAGATTGACACCATCAGTTTAAAGTGAAAGAGTCCGATGTTCTTAAGACAACATTTCATCCTAGATATGGGCACTACGAGTTTATGGTCATGCCATTTGGGTTTACCAATGTGCCAGCGATCTTCATGGATCTCATGAATCGCGTATTCCATCCGTATCTGGATCAATTTATTATAGTCTTTATTGATGATATATTGATATATTAGAAGAATAAGGAGGAGCATAGTCGTCATTTGAGGACATCAATGCAACTACGGCAAGACAGAAAGCTTTATGAAAAATTCATAAAGTGCGAGTTTTGGCTTGATAGAGTGGCCTTCTTGGGCCACATCATTTCTAGTAATGGCATGGAAGTTGATCCAAGTAAAGTTGAGGCAGTGAAAGAGTGGCCAGTACCGAAGAGTGTTACCGAGATTCGCAGTTTCTTGGGACTAGCTGGCTATTATCGCAAGTTCATCAAGGGATTCTCATCTATTGCAGTACCTTTGACGTCCTTGACTAAGAAAAATGCAAAGTTTATTTGGGGATCCGAGTGTCAAGGCAGTTTTGATAAGTTAAAGCAAGCTCTGATTTCAGCACCAATGTTATCTATGCCATCGGAGCAAGGACAGTATGTTCAATACACCGACACTTCTAAACTTGGTTTGGGCGCAGTTTTGAAGCAAAATGACCGAGTTATAGCCTATGCATCGAGACAGTTAAAAATTCACAAGAAAAACTACTCTACTCATGATCTTGAACTTGCAGCTGTAGTTTTTGCATTGAAGATTTGGAGACACTACTTATATGGGGAGAAGTGCAAAATATTCACCGATCATAAAAGTTTGAAATACTTCTTCACTCAAAAAGAAACGAATATGAGACAGCGAAGATGGCTTGAATTAGTAAAAGACTACGACTGTGAGATTAGCTATCATCCGGGGAAAGCTAATGTTGTGGCAGACACACTGAGTAGAAAAGCAGCAGTTATCTTGCCACATTATCAGTACAGTCGACTTTGAGAGATAGAATTCATGGCGGAATGTCTACCGATGAGAAATTGCAGAAATGGAGAGCTAGAGATGAAGCCAAGGGCCGAAAGTTATATTCTGAGGTGGATGGTATAGTTCGTTATTGAGATCGTCTATGGGTTCCTAGTGACGATTCTTCGATAGATCTCATTA
This sequence comes from Primulina huaijiensis, assembly GCF_012295235.1. Classification (NCBI taxonomy): domain Eukaryota; kingdom Viridiplantae; phylum Streptophyta; class Magnoliopsida; order Lamiales; family Gesneriaceae; genus Primulina; species Primulina huaijiensis. The sequence goes on along the minus strand of NC_133310.1, from coordinate 14,228,883 downwards.
TGAAGGAGGCTCATGACACACCTTATTCCATTCATCCGAGAAGCACGAAAATGTACAAAGATTTACAGTTGTTATATTGGTGGCCAGGCATGAAGAGAGACACTCTGAGATTTGTATCCGAGTGTTTGACTTGTCAGCAAGTTAAAGCAGAGCATCAAAGACCCGCAAGAAAACTTAAGCCATTTCCTATTCCCGAGTGAAAATGAGAAAATATTATGATGGACTTTGTAGTGGGATTGCCGAAGACTATTAAGGTATTTAATGCTATATGGGTGATAGTGAATCGTCTTACGAAATCAGCGCATTTTCTACCTATCAAGAATCCATTCACCATGATTCAGTATGTAGAGTTGTATATTAGGGAAATAGTTCGTCTACATGGGATTCATGTATCTATTATTTCTGACAGAGATCCGAGATTTACGTCATCTTTTTGGAAAACTCTGCATTCCACGATGGGGACCAAGTTATTATTCAGTACAAAATTCCATCCTCAAACCGATGGTCAGTCCGAGAGAGTTATAAAAATTCTAGAAGATCTACTGCGAGCTTGTGTTATTTATTTCCAAGGTAGTTGGGAACCAAAATTACCTCTAGTGGAGTTCACCTACAATAATAGCTATCAATCATCAATCGGGATGGCTCCGTTTGAGACACTTTATGAAAGGAAATGTAGATCTGCTATTCATTGGGACGAGGTTGGTGAAAGAAGAGAAATTAGTCCAGATGTGATTGAAGAGACTGCCGAGCTTGTAGTCAAAATTCGAGAGAGAATGAAGTCTGCACAAAGCCGACAAAAGAGTTATGCTGATATATAACGTCCGAAAAACCAACCTACGTAAACCACATACATGCAAAATTGTTTTAATTGCTTAATCGTTTTATTTAATTGTTTTTAAATGCTTACATGATATTTATTATATGATTAAATGTATGATTGCATGATTAAATGATAAGACGACATGATTTCATGAAATTAAGGATTTAACCATAATATTCGATAATAGGCAGGGAAAAGGAGATCGGAGACGTCCAAGACAAGAATATGTATTTTTTTAATGGCGAGGCTCCTAATATGATTAAAAATGATTTAGCTTCTCTAAAAATGTTAGATTTCGAATTATTTTACTAGTCGAGCTCGATTTTTCCCGAGAAGCCGGTTTTTGGCAAATAAGGAGTTTTAAAACATCAAAAATATTATTTTATAGAAACTAATTTTATAAACTTTTATTATTAAATTAATTAAGTGTTATTGGACCCAAGTTAGTTAATTTAAGTAGGCCCAATTACCCTTAAGCATGCAAGCCCAAAACCAAAGCCTATTTAATATGTTAATTAAATTATAAATAAGTGTTTTAGGTCTTCTAAACCTCATAAAACACCTACTATCAGCCGTGTTACACACACACACAAACTTCAAAATTTTCGAAAAATAGGAGGAAGAAAAAAGCTTGTGTTCTTTGTCGTCCGGTCGTCCAACGTAGCACCCTCGCCGAAGATCGAATAATCGAGCGTTATAAATGCAAAGGCACGTTCTTAAACTCTTTTAACATCATACAAATCATATTATGTATGATTTAATTGGTTATGGGTGAAAAAAATTAGGTGTTTGATTATTTTACGGTAGGATACGTTTTTTTCAAAGTTTTAACGATTTTACGTTTATTCGAAAAACGTTTTTGAATCCAACGAGTACGATGCCAAAACATGATAAAATATGAATGAATTATAGCCAAAACATGACAAAAATTAAAGGTATTAAAGCTGGAACAACCGGAAAAAATAAAAGAGGGGAAAGAACTATAGGTTTCATGGTTGTGTGCTTGGTGGTTCAAGTGGCTCGATCACTATGAATGGGGGCTTGGTGTTCGACCAGGTTGATAGATGTGGTTTTTACGTGTTTTATTGCATTAGTTTGTGTGTGTTTGCATTGTGCATGCGTACATTTCATTTACATTTTGTTCGTTTTAGAGTAGGCATATGCATTTGATCATTTCTCACTTGTGTCTGACAAATTTGTAGGTAAAATGACCGGAAAACCAAAATCGGAGCAAAAGGTGCAAAAGGAAAAAATGGGCAGAAGATGTGGCGCCCGAGCGGTGAAATTGTACCGCTCGGGCGCGAGAGGTGATACAAGCTGCAATTTTACAGAGGACTCGGGGCTCGGGCGGTAATTTTCTACCGCTCGAGCGCGAGAAACGCATTCCCTAAACAATTTACAGAAGGTGTGGCGCTCGAGCGGTAATTCTCTACCGCCCGAGCGCCACCTATTTTTGGAAAATGTTCCTTGCCGATTCCTTACATTAATCTAGGGATGTGTGTGGTATGAAAAGGATCTTTGGACGTTTTTTGGGAGAGGCAGACATTATTCAGCATTGAAAAAGCTTGAGGAAGGAGAAATAGCGCCTGGAGTGAAGAATTGAAGATTTCCGGGCATCGTTCCTCGAATTTTCGTCACGCCTAGTATTTCTAATCTAGTTTCTATCATTCAAACTTTGTTTTGTGTATTTCTAATATGAATTCAAGTAGCTAACTTTAAATATTTGTTGGGATTTAAGGGGATCCTACAACAAACTTCGATTTAATTTATTTATATTTCGATTAGTGCGTTATTCTTGATTATACTATTGTTTTTCTTCGTGTTGTTAGAGCGTAGCTAACTTTAACAACGTTTTTTATATTGCAAGTGAGTTCGAGAGAATAGCTTGTGATAGGAACGAGTAGTATAATCCGTGGATCTACAATTTGCATAGATATATGAAATTGGATGCGTGCCGATAGTCATAGTCCTAAGGGTCGAAAACTAGGGGATTTCATAGATCAACATGCGATTCACTTTTGATAAATAATTAAAGACATTTAATTACTTCACTGAGTAGAATTAGTTTGGCATAGCTCGAGAGAGTGTGTTCAATGAAATAGGAAATCCTGTCGGAAGGATAAATCACTAGCGAACGAATTAATTAATTAACGAGGGGTAGGTGAACCGATATTCACAACAAATCTATTTTTCATTGAATTTTAATCAACCACTCTAGATATAAATTCTTATTATTCAATTCTTGAATTAGTTTATTTGCATATTTATTTAAGCATAGTATTAATAAGCAATCAATCAATTTTCGTTGCTAAAGATTTAATAACTGAAATAATAATTGTCAGATACAGTCTTCAGTGGAACGATACTCGTACTCACGTACATTATACTATTACTTGACATCGTGCACTTGCGAATAAAATTTGAGCATACAAAACTATAATTTTATTAAGGATTCCACAGTGCAAGTTTTGCTCGATCAAGTTTTTGGCGCCATTGCCGGGGACTGTTAATCTACAATTTTATTCTCAATTATTTACTTTAGCACTCTCTATTTTATTTTGGTTGACACCTTCGATTTCTTCGCAGGTATCTCTCTTGTGCATGCCAAGTTCTCTAGAGTCTGAACTAGAGATATTCGATCCCGAGATTGAAAGAACCTTACGCAGAAGACGACAACAACAGAGGCTTAGAGACATGATGAATAGAAACGAACGTGAGGAAGAGCATCACGAAGATCTAAGGGTCGAAGAGCCAAGGCGCATACCCATGCTGGAGTATGCGCAACCGTCGCTTGATGGAGCACATCCAAGCATAGTGCGACCAACTGTCAGGGCAAACCAGTTTGAGATCAAGCCAGCCATAATTCAAATGATTCAGAACACTGTCCAATTCGGGGGGAATGCGCTGGACGATCCGAACACTCACATAGCCGACTTCTTAGAAATTTGCGATACATTTAAATTTAATGGAGTTTCAGATGATGCTGTTAGGCTACGTTTATTTCCGTTCTCTTTGCGTGATAAAGCTAAATCTTGGTTGAATTGTTTGCCTGTAAGGTCAATCACAACTTGGGAAGACATGGCTAAGGCATTACTCTTGAAATACTTTCCTCCATCAAAAACCATGAAGCTGCGAGCGTATATAACCACCTTCTCTTAATTTGAGCATGAGTCATTCTACGAAGCTTGGGAGCGCTACAAAGACTTATTGCAAAGATGCCCACATCATGAGTTGCCTCTTGGGTTAGTTGTCCAAACTTTTTACTATGGTTTAATTTCATCTAACCAAACCATGATAGATGCTGCGGCCTGCGGAAATCTGTTGAGGAAAATGGCCGAAGAGGGGTATGAGTTACTAGATGGGATGGCTGCTAGCAGCTATCACCCTCAATCTGAAAGGAACACTCAGCGAAGGATTGCAGGAGTACACCAGGTAACTGAATTTTCAGTTGTCACTGCACAATTAGAAGCACTCAACAGGAAAATAGACATCATGAACGTAAACGAACAGCGATGCGCCTGCAAGAGATATTTTGTGAAAAATGCGGAGGAGAACACTATGTTAAGGACTGTCAAGACAGTGGTCCTTTCTATGTGAATGAGGAGGCACCGGTAAATCAAGTGGGGATTCAAAACCGTCCAAGGAATGATCCTTATTCAAATACATACAATCCTGGATGGAGACAACACCCCAACTTTTCATGGGGCGGTCAAGGCAGTCAGACTCAACCACAAGGAGGACAGCATTATAATAAACAACCAATGTATCGACATGAGCCTCGAGATGAGAAATCTAGTTTGGAGCAGATGATGTCTAAGTTCATTTCAGCCACCGAGATTAGACTGCAAAATCAGGATGCATCAATAAAGGGCTTGGAGAATCAGATAGGTCAGTTGGCAAAAATGATCACGAGCAGAGAACCAGGCACCTTGCCAAGCAACACGGAAACTAACCCGAAAGAGCAAGTGAAAGCCATAGAGTTGAGGAGCGGAAAAGTGCTTGAACAAGAAGAGAAAGAAAAAGAAGATCAAAGAAAGGGAGCAACTGACATATCCACAGGTAAGTCTTCTAAATCTACACCCACACCCACTGCACAATCAACAATTGCAATTCCCCTACCTTTCCCTGCAGCATTAAAAAAGGCGAAATTAGATGCGCAATTCGGTAAGTTCTTAGAGGTATTCAAGAAGTTGCACATCAATATTCCATTTGCTGATGCTCTGTTGCAAATGCCAAGCTACGCTAAATTTCTGAAAGACATCTTAGCCAATAAGAGGAAGCTGGAAGATCATATGATGATAAACTTGACTGGAAACTGCTATGCGTTGGTACAAAACAAGATACCACTGAAACTAAAAGACCCAGGGAGTTTTTCTATTCCTTGCATGATTGGGGATGTTGTATTTCACAAAGCTTTGTGTGATCTTGGTGCAAGTATTAATCTTATGCCTTTATCTGTATTCAGGAAACTCGGATTAGGAGAGCCTAAGCCAACCAGGATGTCTTTGCAGCTGACAGAAATATCTGTCAAGTATCCACGGGGAGTTATTGAGGATGTGCTAGTGAAAGTGGATAAATTCATTTTCTCTGCAGATTTCGTGGTGCTCGACATGGAGGAGGATAGGGAGATGCCTTTAATTTTGGGGAGACCTTTCCTTGCGACTGGCAAGGCCCTGATTGATGTTCAAGAGGGGAAGTTGAGATTGAGAGTGGGCGAGGAAGAGATCACTTTTGATGTTTTTAATGCACTTAATCACACGCGGCACTCTGATAATTGTTATAGAATTGATGTTGTTGATGTCCTCGTGTCTAACTATGTGCAGGATGCTCTTAGGGACCCTTTGGAAGCCACCCTCACAACTGAATTGGAGGATGATGACTTGGACGTAGAAAAAGCTGAAATAGTAGCATACTTTAATGCCAACCATCTATGGAGAAGGCCGATGAGGATGAGACTGGAAGATCTTGGAGAGCGCAGAGATTTGATCCCTCCAAAGTCAAGCATCGAAGAACCACAGATGCTTGAACTCAACCCCTTACCTCCGCACTTAAAGTACGTATACCTAGGTGAAAATAACACTTTGCCTGTCATTATTTCTGCTGCTTTGACAGATGCTATGGAGAAAAAATTGTTGCAAGTTCTCAAAGAGCACAAAAGGGCATTCGCCTGGAAGGTGGCAGACATCAAGGGAATCAGTCCACCGATATGCATGCATAAAATCTTTATGGAAGAAAAGTACTCACCTCTCGTGCAACCTCAAAGACGACTAAATCCAAAGATGCAAGAGGTAGTGAAGGCTGAAACTATTCAGCTTCTCGATTCAAGTATTATCTATCCTATTTCAGATAGTGCTTGGGTAAGTCCTGTTCAATGCGTGCCAAAGAAAGGTGGGATTACGGTGATCACTAATGAAAAGAATGAACTTATTCCCACGAGAAGTGTTACGGGGTGGAGAGTGTGTATTGACTATAGGAAGTTAAATGATGCCACCCGTAAGGACCATTTCCCTTTTCCTTTATTGATCAAATGTTGGAAAGGTTAGCGGGGCATGAATTTTATTGTTTTCTAGATGGGTATTCGGGGTATAATCAAAATCACTATTGCCCCTGAGGACCAAGAGAAAACCACTTTCACTTGTCCTTATGGAACTTTTGCTTTTCGCCGTATGCCTTTTGGTCTTTGTAATGCACCTGCTACATTTCAGCGCTGCATGACTGTTATATTCCATGATATGATTGAGACCTTTCTTGAAATATTTATGGATGACTTTTCTATCTTTGGTGCAACGTTTGATGAGTGTTTGCAGAATTTGAGATCCGTGTCGAGAAGGTGCGAGGAGACGAACTTGGTACTTAATTGGGAGAAGTGCCACTTCATGGTACAATAGGGAATTGTCCTAGGGCACAAGATTTCGGAGAATGGAATAGAGGTGGATAAGGCAAAAGTGGAAGTTATCAAGAACCTACCACCTCCGACATCAATGAAGGGATTTAGAAGTTTTCTAGGACATGCCGGTTTCTATCGACGTTTTATCAGAGATTTTTCTAAAATTGCAAAACCCCTTTCTTCCTTTCTTATGAAAGATGTGCCTTTTAATTTTAATTCTGACTGTGTACAGGCATATGAAGAGTTGAAGGAGCGATTGGTGACAGCCCCTGTCTTGGTGGCACCAGATTGGGATTTACCCTTCGAGGTCATGTGCGATGCCAGTGATACGGCGGTGGGGGCTGTGCTAGGCCAGCGTCAAAACAAGGTATTTCATACAATTTACTACGCAAGTAAGAGCCTTGACGAGGCTCAATTGAATTATGCAACAACTGAAAAAGAATTACTTGCAGTAGTATTTGCACTTGACAAATTTCATGCATACCTTGTTTTGTCCAAAGTAATTGTTTACATAGATCACTCGGCATTGAAATATTTACTTGCTAAAAAAGATGCAAAGCCACGCTTACTTCTGTGGATCTTATTCTTGCAAGAATTTGATTTAGAAATAAAAGATAAAAAAGGTGTCGAGAATGTGGTAGCGGATCACTTGTCCAGGTTAGAGCTAATTAGTGATGATTGTGTAGATCAAGCTATAAATGATTGGTTTCCTGATGAGCAGCTATTTGAGGTGAGACACTATCCTTGGTATGCAAATTTCGCTAACTTTCTTGTCACAGGCACACTACCACCAAATCTATCGTTTCACCAACGAAAGAAATTCTTCTCTGACGTGAAATACTATTTTTGGGAGGAACCATTTTTGTTTAAGATTTGTGCAGATTTCATGATAAGAAGGTGTGTTGCAGAGGAGGAGATTGGGCAAATCCTCAACCATTGCCATGACCGTGAGGTATGTGGTCATTTTGGACCAACAAGGACGGCATCTAAGGTACTTGAATGTGGCTTTTATTGGCCTACCCTCTTTAAAGATGCTCGTGCTTAGGTGCTAACCTGTGATAAATGCCAGCGGTCAGATAACATCTCTAACCGTCATGAAATGCCATTAAATAATATTCTTGAGTGTGAGGTTTTTGATGTTTGGGGGATAGATTTCATGGGACCGTTTCCCATTTCGTTCGATAAAAAATATATCTTGGTTGCGGTTGATTATGTATCTAAGTGGGTAGAGGCAGAAGCGTATGCCACTAATGATGCTCAAGTTGTCCTGAAATTTTTAAAGAAAAATATTTTTAACAGGTTTGGGACACCAAGAGCAATCATTAGTGATGGTGGCACCCATTTTTGCAATAAATTATTTGAAAAACTCTTGAGCAAATACGGTGTCACACACAAGATCTCTACCCCATATCACCCCCAAACAATTGGTCAAGTGGAAGTGTCGAACCGAGAGATAAAGCGGATTTTGGAGAAAGTTGTAGGTGTCAGTCGGAAAGACTGGTCAGTGAGATTAGATGATGCTCTTTGGGCATATAGGACTGCTTTTAAAACACCTATAGGCACTACACCATATAGGTTGTTGTTTGGTAAAGCATGTCATTTACCTGTAGAGTTGGAGCATCGAGCATACTGGGCCACAAAAGCATTGAACTTTAATTTTAATAACGCAGGTGAACGACGTCTGCTGCAACTGGATCAGTTAGAGTAATTCCGGAACCTGGCATATGATCTTGCACTGTCATACAAGGAGAAGACGAATAAGGCCCATGACAAGCGGATCATCGAGAGGGAATTCAAGGAAGGTGATAATGTCCTACTCTACAACTCCCGGTTGCGACTGTTTCCTAGAAAATTGAAGTCACGATGGTCTGGACCATTCGTGATTTCTAAAGTATACCCGTCGGGAGCCGTGGAACTGCACGATGGGACAGATGGGACATTCACGGTCAATGCCCAGCGACTGAAGCACTACATGTGTGGCATAATTGAGCCACAACTTGGAATCACCCGGTTCCAAGACAATCCGAACTGAAACTAACCGACAGTCCAGCTCTCGANTATATATTTGCGGGGATAATTTTCCAGAAAGCTCGGCGCTCGGGCGGTAATTTTCTACCGCTCGAGCGTGAACACTTATTTCGAAAATAATTCCCAGAGAGCTCGGTGCTGCAATTAAAGTCGCGAATCCCCTTCTTTCTTTCTCATTCATGAAAATCCCCAATTTCCTCCCAAACCCTCTCACCCTTTTTTGGTTTTTCTTGAGAAGGCACTTCGCTCCCTCCTCCAATTCACGGCAAGGCGGAACAATTTTCTTGGAGAAACAAGACTCACATCTCTCCGGTCATCCACCATCTCCATCAAAATCAGATGGCTCCCAAGAAACAACGAGGTAATCCCGGTTCCTCCTCTTCATCTTCATCCTTTGATCCACATCGTTTTGTGAGTGAGGCGGCGAGGGCTAGATACGATCATGCTAAGATTCACAGAAACCCTATAGTCGAGAGGGGATTTCGTAGACAATTTGAGGACAGACACTTAGGGCCTTTTGTGGATTTGGAACGACGTCGATGGGTACAATTTGGAAATCAACCCAAGGCGGCAGTTGTTTCAATAGTTCGAGAATTCTATGCGAATGCGGCGGAAGGAAACGATGGCAGGGCCTTTGTTAGGGGTCGACTAGTCCCGTGGGACTCTGTTACGATCAACGCACTATTAGAAACGGAGGAAGTGGATGACTCTCAATTCTAGGCATTGGACACCGACCCTGATTATGATGTGATTCTCGCAGAACTATGCCATCCGAGCGTGATGTGGAAACCGTTGGGCGGACCCCCAAGCTGCTTTGACGAGAAGTATTTGAAAGCGGGAATTGCCCTTTGGTATCTGTTTGTGGCCCGAAGGATGATGCCGGTCTCGCACAAGAGCGAGGTGCAAAAAGAGCGGGTTGTGCTCCTGTTTGCTTTGATTGCTGGATACAACATAAATGTGGGCAAACTTATGAATTCTCAGATCATGTTGAGCGCTCACAATAGTCATGTCGGTCTTTTCTTCCCACCATCATCTCTGAATTGTGTGCGAGGGCGGGAGTGATATTCCGTGATGATGAGGAGTGGTTGCAGCCGATGAAGGCTATTTGTGTAGATGACTTACAGCGGAAGAAGGCAAAACGACACGTAGACTTCCCCACTCAAGAGGAGGAGGTAGGTGGATCAAGCACCGTCGTCCCTCGTCGCCCACAACCCCGCAGACGCACTCAGAATGACAAAATGGACGAGAGTCTTGCCTTCATGGCTCACCAGGAGCAGGTCAACGCCAACTTCCAAGCACATTTTACCCATCTCGACTCCTTGATGTGCACCATGCTCATCCAAGGGGGCATGGACCCAGGGACAATACCACCACATCCGCCGTTCATTTCTCCTTATCAGTTTCAGTATGACTATCTTCCGCAAGGGGATGCAGCCGTTGTTCCACCATCGGAGCACAATGAGGAGGAGCCTTGATCAGGGGAGTTCACTATTTCCCCTTTCCTCGCGTTTTTTTCTTTTTTACTTTCTTTTACTGCTTTATGTCATTATCTCGTACCATTATTTCAATCTAGCGTGTCGTTTGTTATTTTATTCTGTGTTTACATTCGTGTGTGCACTTCTGTGTTTTTTTTTTTTTTTTGTGCAATGGGGACATGGCACACCTTTTGTATGTGGTGGTCGGTTCGTTGTGTTGTCGTTCGTATTTGTCTTGTCAGTTGATGGTGAATCAAGTAAATTGGGAGCCAATGATGATTTCGGGCTAGATGAACTGTATGTCACTTTGTCTTATCACTCGCTATGAATCCCCAGGCGAATTGAAATTTTCTATGCACATGTAGTGGATTTTGCTAGTGGTGTGAATGAAAGTTGAGTTCAAAATAATCTGTGAGGGAAACCGGAAAAACATGAGATGTGAGTAGAACTTGATTGAATTTCTGTAGAAATAAGTGACTGACCAGTGGCATGAACTCGAGTAGAAAATCAAAAGTATACCTTAAATAACATTCATCCCCATCGTGCATAGGACCAATTTCTTTCCTAGGCCACATAAATAAACATACCCTATATTCCAAGCCTAGGGAGTACGCATGAGAAAACTATGCGCTAAATGAAAAAAAAAATAATTTGGAGATGTAAGGTGTGGGGGAGCCAAAAAGGGATGAAATTCGATCCCAAGGCTAAAAAGAAGGAGATGTAAGGTGTTGAGGAATGTCAGATAAAATTTCTGACAAACGCATAGTGAAAATGATCTACGTACTACCGAGCTATCTGAACCACTTGAGCACTTCTGGCTATCAGCTCCATAAATGTTGTTGTTCAACTATGAAACACTACCACTTTTTGTGTTTATTAGTTGGTCCCGAATAGAAACAGAAATCAAGAGAGAGAAACTTGCGTTGAATTGTTGATTCGGCGACCCATATGATTTGCGAAATAGACTATCTGAAGCACAATCTAGTAAAATCCAAGACACACACACGACCACATCTTCTGAAAAATAAAAATGTGTTGTGTTTTGAAATGGGGGCTAATTAGTGCTGTGAGTGGACTAATTGGATGTAGTTCAAATACCCGTTGAGGCACGAGATGTCAGTTTGCTGTTTTGCCATCGTAGTTGTTTTTAATCTTTTTACTTTGTGTTTTGTTTCATGTCTTGGTTGTGGTGGGTAACCTATTTTGCTTGAGGGCAAGCAAAAGGTTAGTATGAGGGGGTTGATAGATGTGGTTTTTACGTGTTTTATTGCATTAGTTTGTGTGTGTTTGCATTGTGCATGCGTACATTTCATTTACATTTTGTTCGTTTTAGAGTAGGCATATGCATTTGATCATTTGTCACTTGTGGTGACAAATTTGTAGGTAAAATGACCGGAAAACCAAAATCGGAGCAAAAGGTGCAAAAGGAAAAAATGGGCAGAAGATGTGGCGCCCGAGCGGTGAAATTGTACCGCTCGGGCGCGAGAGGTGATACGAGCTGCAATTTTACATAGGACTCGGCGCTTGGGCGGTAATTTTCTACCGCTCGAGCGCGAGAAACGCATTCCCCAAACAATTTACAGAAGGTGTGGCGCTCGAGCGGTAATTCTCTACCGCCCGAGCGCCACCTATTTTTGGAAAATGTTCCTAGCCGATTCCTTACCTTAATCTAGGGATGTGGGTGATATGAAAAGGATCTTTGGACGTTTTTTGGAGGAGGCAGACATTATTCAGCATTGAAAAAGCTTGAGGAAGGAGAAAAACCGCCTGGAGTGAAGAATTGAAGATTTCCGGGCATCGTTCCTTGAATTTTCGTCACGCCTAGTATTTCTAATCTAGTTTCTATCATTCAAAGTTTGTTTTGTGTATTTCTAATATGAATTCAAGTAGCTAACTTTAAATATTTGTTGGGATTTAAGGGGATCATACCCCAAACTTCGATTTAATTAATTTATATTTGGAATAGTGCGTTATTCTTGATTATACTATTGTTTTTCTTCGTGTTGTTAAAGCGTAGCTAACTTTAACGACGTTTTTTATATTGCAAGTGAGTTCGAGAGAATAGCTTGTGATAGGAACGAGTAGTATAATACGTGGATCTACAATTTGCATACATATATGAAATTGGATGCGTGCCGATAGTCATAGTCCTAAGGGTGGGATTTCATAGATCAACATGCGATTCACTTTTGATAAATAATTAAAGACATTTAATTACTTCACTGAGTAGAATTAGTTTTGCATAGCTCGAGAGAGTGTGTTCAATGAAATAGGAAATCCTATCGGAAGGATAAATCACTGGCGAACGAATTAATTAATTAAAGAGGGGTAGGTGAACCGATATTCCCAACAAATCCACTTTTCATTGAATTTTAATTAACCACTCTAGATATAAATTCTTATTATTCAATTCTTGAATTAGTTTATTTGCATATTTATTTAAGCATAGTATTAATAAGCAATCAATCAATTTTTGTTGCTAAAGATTTAACAACTGAAATAATAATTGTCAAATACAGTCTTCAGTGGAACGATACTCGTACTCACGTACATTATACTATTACTTGACATCGTGCACTTGCGATTAAAATTTGAGCATACAAAACTATAATTTTATTAAGAATTCCACAGTGCAAGTTTTGCTCGATCACAGGTCTCGAGGGGGGCTTGTGCTAGATGTGGGTCAGGGTCAGGAATGGTCCTAGCATGGCTAGGACTCCTAGGCTGCAGCCTAGGTGGAGTCCTTTAAAGCAAGGACTGCTCGCGCGCTGGTGGAGTACAGACAGCAGCCATGGGGGCTTGCTGCTCGGTTTGGGGTGAGCTAGGTGGTCCATCAGGGTCCTAGGATGATGGGCATGGGTCGGGCCAGGGGTTGGTGCAAATGGGTGTGCTGTGGCAGAAGCAAAAACGTGGAAATCGTGAGAAGCACCATGGGTGTGCGCTGCTGCTGTCTTCTTGTGCAGGTGGCTTGTGGCTCAGTTTGGGGCTGGGCTAGGTGGTTTGGGCGATGGCTTAGGATGGTTCAAAGAGGGGTAGGAAGTTCAGGGCTCGGGGTGGCTCGAGCAAAAGCCCACGCGAAGAGAATTGGTGGACGCAAGGGAAGGGACTCGCGCGGCGCTGCTTGTTTTAGTGTCTTGCTACGTGGCTCAGGGGCTCGAGCTTGGGGTGGCTCGGGTCTGGGACTGGTCTAAGGTCAATAAAGGTGATGGGTGGTCAGTGGTTAGATGGCTAGAGGAGTCCTAGGGTCAATAGGAGAATTGGGCAAGGAAGGGTGCACGCACAGATTTTTTTCGCTCGGTTGCAGGGCTTGGGCATGAACTAGGGCTAGGTTCTAGGGGTCAGGGTCGGTCAAGAGGGTGCCTAGGTGGGTTGGCTAGGGATTGGCTTGGGCGTGGCTCGAGTATTTCGGGAGATGGCTCGGGTGGTTCATATAGGTGTCAGTTTCAAAAATTAAAGGAGGAAAATTAGAACCATGGGTCCACGGGTGCGGTTCATGGCTCACAAGGGTAGAATAAATAATAAAAATATTATTTTTAAAATTTGGGATCAAAATATTGAGTTTTGGATTTATCCAGGATTTTATCGCCGCACGAAACGTTAATTAAAGAATTAATTGAAAACCCTAATTTTAGACTTTATAAAATTATGAAAAATTATATTTAAGCTTAAATAATTAATTAGATAAGCCTATGTCATTAAAAGTGGGAAAAATATAAATTCGAGAATTTTTACGTCCAAGGGAAAAACTATCTTTTTACACTTAGGAAAAATACGAAAACTCTTGGCAGCGTCCCGAAGGATCATAACGCATGTTAAATGATATTTTATGATTTAAAATGATGATTTTGATGATAATATGTATTTTTACGATTTATGGTAAAGCTGTAAAATTTATACTGTTTAAAATGCTATTTTTGGAAAGCTATCTTATTTTATGATTTTTAAAAGAAAAGGAAAAATATTTTAGGGGATGTGAATTGACTGTGACAAATGATATGATATATGATTTTGTGAAGATGACATGAGGGCCAAGGCCCCAGAGGGACCCCGTTTACGGGCCAAGGCCCCAGATGGACCCCGTCTATGGGAAAAGACCCCAAAGGGATCCCGATAATCGTATTTCCATGGTGGAGCCTAATGCTCACTCCCATGGACCATGTGGAGCTAAGACTGTAGTCGACCACATGAAAAAAGCTAGTCACTTTCAAGGATCAAACTTCACCCAAAATGATATATGATTGAAAGCTTATGATTAAAATGATTTTATGATATATGATTTATGATGATGATTAAAGCTATTTTTTAAATGATTTATTTATGCTTAAAGCTTATTTTAAATTATTTTTAAAGGATTTATTTATGTTTAAAGTTATTTTAAAATTATTTTACGATTTATGATTTAATTATGATTAAATGATTTTTAAATGGTTTATTTATTTTCAAAAGCTATTTTAAAAAAATATGATTTTTAAATGCATGTGAGTGTATATGTATTATTTGTTATTTATGTTTAGACCGTGCTGAGTCTTTAGATTCACTAGGTTTGTATGATGCAGGATATTATAATTTTGGAGGCGGTGACGATTGAGTCGATCGAGTGCAGCAGTACACACCCGAGGGCCTTTATGTTTCCACACTTTGTAGATAGATTTATGATTTAAAGATTTATGTTAAGGATTTTATTTAGAGATATTTTTATGCTTTATTTTTATTGTTAGTTGATCTTTTCAAATGTCAATTTAAGAATTTTTGGTTAGTCGATGCTTTAGGATTTTTTTTATGAACTTGAGATTTAAATTGTTAAATTATTATGATCCATGAATATGTTAAATTATTTTATTTAGAAATTTAGAATTTATGATTTAAGATTAGAGAAAAAAAATCGAGGTCGTTTCATTATAAGAGACGAAGAGACTTAGAGTTTGCAGTGGGAGATCATGTATTTGTGAAAATAGCACATATGAAAGGTGTTATGCGTTTTGGAAAGAAAGGCAAGCTTAGTACAAGATTTATAGGTCCGTTTGAGATTTTGGAGTGGATTGGGACACTAGCTTATAATTTGGCATTGCCACCAATGCTTTCTGGAGTTCACAATATGTTCCATATTTCGAAGCTACGAAAGTACGTGTCAAATCCATCACATGTGCTAAATTATGAACATCTATAATTGACTCCAAATATGATTTATGAAGAATGACCTGTCCAAATATTGGCAAGGCAAGAAAGAAGATTCCGAAACAAAGTCATTCCAATGGTCAAGGTCAAGTGGCTGAATCACTCAGAAGAAGAAGCTACTTGGGAAACCGAGAGGGACTTGCGGAGTCGCTATCCAGAGCTATTCGGCAAATTCTAAATTCGAGGGCGAAATTTTATTTAAGGGGGGAGGAATTGTAAGTCCAAAATTAAAGACGAGGTAATCCAACTGCATGCAAATCTAAGAAACATGAAAAATGAGTAATTAATTGAATTTAATTGCTAAATTGATTGTGTGACATGTTTACATGATGTTTTAATAGTTTTCTGCTTACATGCATTAAAAATGTATTTTTAAGGGTTATTTGAGTTGCGAGCGAGAAACGGAGACCGAGGGCTGAAAAATAGAAAATGTTTTTATTAAATAATTATTTTTTATTATTTAAAATATTAGTGATGCTATTTCATTTTTTTTGTAAATAAGGAGTTTTGAGGTGATTTTATACGCCGGGACGTAAATTTTATCGATGTTGGTTTTTCAACAAAAATACGAACGTTTTAGCAACCCGGCTAATAAATTCACAAACTTATTCAAGCAAAATTTTTTTTAAAATATTCTAAATAAACACTAATGGGATAAATGGGCTTAATTAAGTTGATTAATTGGCCTAAGCCTTGTTAGTGGATTAATTAAGTACATAATATATTAAACAACTCCTTAACCCTTCATAAAACTCACGCCACTTTTCAGAATTACTCTCCAAAATTTCCCTCAAGTACACGGCACACACATACCACAATTTTAAAGAAAAAGTCGAGAATTTCAAGGGAAAATTCAGCCGAGGGTTCTTGTCGCCTTTCTTCGCAATCGTCAAACGAGAATTCGTGCGTTAAATACGCAAAGGCACGCCATATTCTTTCCTTCAAACATCTTTCACACCATAGTAATAATTTAAAAACGTTTTTGCATTAAAAAAAGATGCATCATGTTATATTTTCGTATAGACATCTTTTGTGATTTTTAAAGCTTGTATTTTTATCCAAAACCATGTTTATTATGTTGTTAAAGGGGCTGCCATGATTATGATATGATCAAGGATGATTTACACAAGCTATAGAGCCATAGAAAGCAACAAAAACGCTGCACAAAATAGAACACACTAACTGGAACAAAATCTGGCATAGGATGATCATTGGGCTCGATTTTCATGGATTGGTGGTTGGCCTGGCCTTGGCTTGGGACCAGGGCTAGCCAGGGTTGTGGTTGAGTCAGAGGAAGAGCCCTAGCCACGCTAGGGCTCGAGTCGAGAGGGTTGGGCTAGGACTCTCACCCGAAAGCTTCTAGGAGAGTCGCGCAGGTTCAGCGGCTTGTGCAGGATAGATGACTCGGCATGGGAACTTTGGGCTGGGCTAGGGTGACTCTTTGGGGTCCTAGGTGAGTGCACGGGAGGTTGGTTCAAGGACGGGGTCGAGGGATAGGTCCTAGGCTTGAGTTCAAAGAGTCCTTGCCAACATGGAGTCTTGGCCAGTTTGTGTGCAGGTTGGGGGCCTTTGGTCTGGGGTTTGGGTTGGTTCCTAAGGGTGCTAAGGGTCCAGTAGGCTCCATAGGTGATCTGGGAAGGGGTTGGCTCGGGTGCGGCTCGAGAAAAATTGTAAGTGGCTCGAAGGGTTATGGTGGTTCGAACTTAGGGTTTCTTTTGTTGAAAAAAATAGAAACACGGCTCACGGGGGTCGAGTCATGGTTCACGAGGGTTAGAATAATATAAAAAGACTAATTTTTGAATTTAGAAATTTTATAATAAAATTTGAAATTTTTCGATATTAAAACGCATTAAAAATGATTAATTAGTGAATAATTAAAAAACCAAGTATTTAAGCTAAATAAATTTTGGGAAATTTAATTTAAGCTTAAATAATTAATTGGGACATGTTAGAGTCAATGAAATTAAGAAAACTAAAAAACGTGAAATTTTACGTCCAGGGGTAAAACGGTAATTTTACATTCGAAAATTAGTAAATGTCAAGGCAGTACTATGATTGCTGTTTTAAATGTTAATATAATTATTTTAAATGTTCATTGATATTTATATGTTAAGATGTTATTTTAAAATGTTGATGGATTTTATGATTTGATATGGACATTTAAAATATATATTGCATGTTTGGTTTCAGAGAAAAACGTTATATGCATGTTTAATTTTTATAAAGTGATGAAAATATGAAACGTTGAAGGAAGTGAAGTAATTGTAACTAGTACGATGATAAGTTGGAGATATCGTGAGGGTGACGGTCCCAGTGGTAGCCATACGATCGTATTTCCATGGATACGAATAAGTATACGATGATATGTTAATACGTAAGGCCAAGGCTCAGTTGACCGGTGAGAGTGTTACCGATGTCCCCGCTACCCAGTACTGTGGTTACAAGTAGATGAATCCATCGCCCAACACGTAGATGAACACGAAAGTCACAATTAACGATCTGAATTCAGCGAAGGGAAAAAGGAATATGTATATGTTGATGATAATATGTATATGAATAGGTTGAGGATGTTATGAAAATTTTATGAAAATGTTTATGTTTTGAAGTTTATGCATGACATGAAAATTAAACATTATTTTTACGTAAAAGTATTTTCATTGTTACTTGTGGTTTTATACGTATTATTTGGTATCAAGAATATGATGTGTTAAGTCTTGTGTGATTGATACAGGTGAATATGATAATAATGTTGAGGGAGGTTTGAGGCCTGATTTGACTGGACTGGAGGTGCACATAACCTGAGGACCAGCGCTTCTATTTTCCGCACTTATAATTTATGTTTATGATTTACGTTAAAGTATTTTAAGACTATTTATTATGCTTTTTGAGTGGTTTTTAAGAGGTTTAGTATGAGCTATAATTTTCCAAATTTATTACTTTTTAAGTTTGGTAAAACATATGACTATTTTATGTTTTGACTATTTCCTTTGATCTTCAAATGTTAGTTGGATGGTTTATTTTTAAATGGTGTCAAATTATTTTATGTAATTTGTGTAAGGGTTCAGCCGAATTATGAGAGTTAGGAAAAAAATTCTAGTACTTTTTAAGCAAAACTAATAGCAGACGTTTCATGCTCACCTGCATCATTCACGCCTAGTGAGTCTATAGACTCAACACACCTATAACGTTATAACGAATATATATACATAGCAATCAACAGTTAAAAGTAAAGTAATCCAAATACGTTTCATGATATTAAAAGCGTAAACGTAAACATATCGTAAAAGCATAACGTGTCAAAACTTCTCATCATATCATCATATACTTGTTCACTTTCTTTGATCGAATTCAATTCGTTAGTTGTTACTTTCGTATCAGCTCTATTTGATGGATCCATCTACATATAATTGTGGTACCCGACGGCGGGGACATTAGCGACATATTTACCCATCCACTGAGCCTTGGTCTTATAGCTCATCGTATACATATATCGCCAGTCACAACCAACTCTCATCCTTCAAAACATGTCATCATTTTCATCACTTATCAAAATCATGCACATACGAAATTTTTCCTTCAAACCAAGCTGCAATGTATTTTTCATAATTTCATAAAAAGTCATGTACTTGATAATATAAACATTTAAAACATGTGAAATCGTGCTTAGGGCGCTGCCAGGACTAAAAACTCGACCCAGGTGCTAAATGACCATTTTGCCGTTGGAAACCCTGAATGACCATTTTACCCCTGGACCTCAAAATTTCGACCCGAAGCTTATCAAACTCCTTAAAACACCCTAAAACATATTTATAAGCATTTCTTATACATAGACTCGAGCCTGATTCAACACTTATGTGATTCGTTTTAAAACTTGGACTAGGGTCCCGGTTTTAACCCGAACCTTAATCAAAATTTTCTCAACTCAAACCATGTCTCAAACCTACTTGACCAGCCTAAAAACCACTTATTTCAGACCCCTTATGACCCTCAAACAGTAACAAAATGTTTCTGGAATTTTCTGTACGTGCAAACACGAGAACCCTAGTGCACTAAACTTGTAACCCTTCGACTCTAGGCCCTACCAGCTCTGACCAGCCCTTCCTAGCCCATATTAGGACCCTCCTGGACTGACCTAAGCACAGCCCTCAGCCTCATGTATGCGCACCACTCGAACCACCAAGAAAACGCACGCCCGAGCCACCTTCGAACCAATATCGGCTCCAAGCCTAGGGTCCTCCCTTCTACTCGAGACCAGCTGAGTATGGACCTCCCCTAGGCCTCGGTTGGACCCTTCTGGACCGCAGCTTGGCCTGATGCAGCCCTCTCTTGGTCGAGTCTACCCTGATCCTTCACCAATACAACCCGAAACCCTAGCCGCCTAAGAGCAACCCTTTGGCCTTCACCTAAACCATGCACACCCTAGACTCCAACATCATATCTCACCTTAGTTCACAGCATACACACCCCTTAAAAATCATAAAATCGGCAGCCCCTTGCACAAACACAAGAAAACGTGAGAATGAAACACAAGGATACACTTTCATGTCAAAGTTTTGCATACAAAAACGAAACCCCAAGTTAGATAAATAAATTCTCATGCATTTACATATATTTCAGCATAATATTGGCGTGAAGGAAGAGAAAAAGGGAATACATGTGTGCCTTAACATTTTTACACTTGAAAACTCGAAGATACGCGAGTAGGACTAGCATCGGAGGAGCGGAGGAGAAGTTTGCTTGAAAGCTATGGAGGAAACCGAAGTGGATGCTGGTTTGCTGTTGTGCTGATAAAAGTTAGGGAGGGGGGCCACTTAGTGTAATTAGGTTTAGGGTTGGTTTAGGTATAGTTTAAAAAGAATTTGCATGCATAAATGGGTCCTAATGAAAATTGAATGGATTAAAAAGGATTTTGAGCCCATTAAGCATTAAAATAAACCCATGAAGCCCAATTACACTTTCGGAAAAAATTTTGTTTTGTTACATTTTTGAAAATATTGCTCGAGCCCTCAAAAAGTCATCTGACTTGCTAAAATTCACGTACCGATTTAAAATATGACCCGACGAGTAAAAATACTCAACCAATGCCCATTTTCAAAAATCATACAATTAAAAGTAATTATTTAATAAAAATATTTTTTCTTAATTCTCCAGTCTCCGTTCCTCGTTTGAGCGCGAATACTACTAAAAGCCCTTATGCACGAAACTTTAATAAACCATGAATTAAAACAAAAATTCATGAAACAAACATGCATTTAATGCATTAAAACATTTTAATAAAATGCGTAAGAAATTTGATAACTTGCATGGATATGGTTCACGTTGATCTTCAAATTTTTGGGACGTTACACGATAAGTGATAACAAGTTAGAAAGTCTGGGGAGGGTTATTCAATGATTCATCATATGATCAGTTATCTGTATGTTTTGACGTCTGTGTATCCCTACCAATGAAACATAGTACACCACGTCAAAGATACTAGTCTGAAGCTCGGGTGATCTCTATCCTTATTTTAGATTGTTTAATCGACTAGGATTCCGTTTATAATATACAATAAATTATAAGTGAATTTCATGATCGTCATCATACGTACAACCTCATCTTTATATTTACAGCTTGCATGAGTATGCTGATAAAATAAATACAAAAACTGGATAAAATCGTAAAATTTTATTAAAATAAATATTGTTTTTACATAAGAGTCAATAAATTGCAAGTCTCAAGTTAGCTCGCTGGGCACCTACTCTAACACTCAGAAACAATGCTGACTGATCTACCCCCATGCCCTCCGGTCACAGACCAAGAGTTCTATATTTTCACTCCATAGACCGGAAAGTATACAACTGGTGAATCAGTGACCTGTGTCGTGATCCTATCGAATCGTTTATTTAATGGCATTCTGGATGTGGCTCGAGAAAGAAACCTATGACTCCGCTATAATAAAGAGAATGTGGATTTATTAAAGAAAAGTAGTGAACAAACTTGCCAATGAATATTCTAGATTTTACATATGTAAATATGTGTATTACACAGCTTGATATGTAATATAATCATTACTCTTTGCGTATGTTTACATGAGAGGATTAATTGGTGTCTTTTGCAACTTCTTTTTCTAGATGGCAAACACAATGTACTCTGCAATCGATTCTTTGGGACATATTTGTATAACTTCAAGTGGCAAGCGCTTAAGGTACTAAGATAACGTGACCACTCCGCAATGTTAAGATTACTTAAAAATTTGTTACTTGTTTTGAGGAAATTACATTGTTTCCCCTCTAAATTACAGTCTTTTGTTTTTCGTCGTATTATCTATCAATTCAAAGTCTTAGTCAACTAATTTGCATTTTTTTTTCAAATTTGGTATTCTTAATTAAACAAAATACTGACGTGACATCAGACATGTCAATAATATATGTCGCCATGTTAACATTTTCCCATAACGTGTCATTATTTTCAATGTCATATCAGCACATGATAAAAAAACCAAAAATTAAAAAAATACAACTTAGTTGACTAAAACCATAAATTGATAAACAACCTGATCAAATATGAAAAGCACACGTGTTTTAAGGTTGTACCATACATAATTCACCCACCAACACATGATATAAATGTAAATTAAATTCGTAAATATTTGTTAATCATCATGATTACCAAAAAAAGAATCTGTACGTAGCAGATAAATGTTGAGGTCTCAAAAAAATGGTCACCTTTTTGATAAAGCGCACATGTATTTGAAGGCTGCAGTATTCTATATAATTCACCAGATGTAGGATAATGAACAGGTTAGTTTACTACGAATACCACATATATGCTATAAAATGTAAATTATAAAATAATTCTTTAACGGATAATATGATCCGTGAAATTAAGAATCAACAACTAAATTCTCATGTTTGTCAGGCCCGGGTACGTCCATGCCCCGTACCAAAATAAAATCACAAAACTCTCAAGGGATTTGTATACATTAAACAGAAATGAACTAGATGGCTAAGCCTTGTGTACATACATTTCCGATTCAAAAACTTATATCAAAGACAGCAGGCTCTATAAAGATGTAACTGAAGACTTATGAAAAATGCCATACACAGATATGAGGAATTCAGCACCTATAAGTATGATGATCAACCATTCGAGAAAATCTGATTTCCTGTTCAGCAGAATCTCTTGAAGAAACCGAATATTGTGCTGCAATGGGAAGACAAAAATCAACTACGGAGTGATACTCCCATAATGATCCGGGTCATGGATGGCCCGGAGTATTAAGTGGATAGCCCAAATTAGAGCCAATATGCCGGGTACTATCTTCATCAACCGGTCATTTATCCTCTTCCCGGGAAATCAAGAGCCCGGGCTCTCATACAAGAGCTCGGGTACCTTACCACCCGGGCTACCTCGAGAATTGCACCACACTCGAGTGATATCTTATCTGTCAGAACAACATGGATTTGGCGTGTGAGAAAAGTCAACAGAAAATATAGGCAGCCGACTTACCATACTTAGTAGGTGGCACAAAAAACTAGGTAATGTGGGATTTACTACTATAAATAGCATGTATTATTTTTATTTACAGATTCTGGATTTTTGAACTCTCAAGCATACACATATATTCTTACATAGATTGCTTGTGTTCTTTATTTTCAACCTGCTGACTTTAGCATCAGAGTGGCTAAGCCAGACACTCCTCCGGCGCCCATTCACGAGTTCCTTTCTTGTTTGCAGGTGTTATTGAAGTCATTATCCTTATTCAAATTTCATAAACACTAAATCACCTTCATTATCCGGTGAATTGCACACGTACTTCAACCCCTATCACATAGATATCATCATTGGCGCCGTCTGTGGGAAATTGAGTCTGAGGCGTTGATATGGCTCCAACAAGAAGAAATAACCGGGACACTTCCCGGGCTCCTGGAGAGGGTGTGCATACTTCGGGACAAGGTGGTGGTCCTCCGCTTACAGGACCTCCACCTGTTATTACTTTGTCCCCAGAAGAGTTGGCTAGGATTATATCTGAGGCAGTGGAAAAAGCTATAGCCCAGAAAGATCCTTCTCATCATGGTACGCAGTTAGGGGAAGAGCAGGGAAGAGATCAGGAGCTGAGGGATGAAGAAGAGAGGATGGAGGAGAGAGAGTCTAGTGCCTGGTCCAAATCCCCGACTTTGGCGGAAGAGTTGTGGGAGTTGAGGCAAAAGATGAAGGTATTGGAGGGACAGTTGAAAGGTCGTACTCTTTCTCAGGCAGTTGTCAAAGGATGCCCGTTTTCTGAAGTTATTGTTCAGGAACCTCTTCCCGAGAACTTCAAGTCTGCCAAAGTGAAAGATTATGATGGCAATGTAGACCCCGAGGAACATTTAGCTAGGTTTGAGAATATTGCCATGCTGCACTGTTACACTGCTCGAATTAAGTGCAAAGTGTTCTTGACAACTTTGGTAGATTCTGCTCAGAGATTGTTTGAGGGGTTGGCTCCTCAAAGTATTCATTCTTTCAAAAACTTCCAGAAGGTATTTCTACACCATTTCAGCAGCAGTAAGAAGTACAAAAAGACTGCATTTAGTCTTTTTGAAGTTAAGCAGAGTCCTGAGAAGAGTTTAAGGGCTTACATCAGGAGGTTTAATAGAGTTTTTCTGGATGTTCCCACTTGTGCTACCGAGACAAAGACAACTGCATTCACCTAGAGCTTGAGGGAGGGTGAGTTTTTACGATCACTGACAAAGAAGGTGCCCGGGGACTTTGAGGATTAGTTGTCCCGGGTATAGAAGTATATTAACACGGAGGAAGCACAAAAGCAAAAGAGAGAGGCTATAAGAAGGGAGAAAGGAGACCGGGTCTCTAAGCCCGAGGAGAAGGAACATAGAAGGGGTAATGTGGGCCATTTTTCTCACCATGTACCCTTAAAGATTGCCCGGGATAAGGAGGTTCAGGAGTGCAGCAGAGATTTGGCCCCGGATCATCAGCTTACCCGGCCTGAGAAGAGAGGATTATGTACCCTCCACAAAGTATGCTACCACAACACCAAGGATTGCAAAACGTTGAAGGGAGATTATGTCCCACCCTCCGTCCAGGGACATAATCAAGCCAACAAGAGGTCGAGATTGCTACCATGGACATCTCGGCAACCAGGACCCAGCGCTAGGGGAGAAGATTCAAGAAATGCCCCGAGGGGTTATCTGAGTAAAAGAAGAGATCAGGAACCCGAGACAAAGAGAACTTCACCCCCTGTCATGGGGGTAATCAAGATGATATCAGGAGGCTCCACTGATGGAGATTCTAATCGGGCTAGAAAGTCGAGAATTAGGCGAGATTGCATGGAGGTGGAAGGAGTAAGGAGGAATGAGGCAGCGATTAGCTTTGGACCGGAAGATTTGAAAGGTCTCAATCTACCCCACAATGATGCCCTGGTCATCCAAGCCATGGTATCCAATTATGACATTCTAATAATTTTCGTTGATTCGGGCAGTTCTGTTAATGTTATTTTTAAGGATGCCCTGGTGCAAATGGATTTACAAGGTTTTCAGCTGGAAACCGTGGAGACTGCGCTTTTTGGTTTTGCTGGCCATGTTGTTTATCCGGAAGAGGAGATTGTTCTGCCTTTGACTTTAGGCTCCCGAGATCTTAAGAAAACAATGATGACCACTTCCACTGTGGTGGATTCCCCATCATCATATAACATCATTTTGGGACGGCCTACCATGAATGAGCTGAGGGCCGTAGCATCCACTTACCACCAAAAGATCAAGTTTCCCGTGGGAAGCCGGTTGGGTGAAGTTCGGGGAGATCAACCTTCTTCCCGAAAATGTTATGTGGAGGCAGTCCGTGTGGACCAGAGTAAAGCCAGGAAGGATGGGAAAATAACGAGACTTGATGAGGGAGAATGGATAATAGTAGAGGAGGGGGAGGTGCATTTTGTAGCTGAGGAGGAGCAGGATATTGTAGAGATCGGACCAGGCCTACAGATCCGGGTGGCTCGTGACCTCAATTCATCCACCCGGGTCAGTTTAATCAATTGTTTAAAAACTAATGTTCATGTTTTTGCTAGGTCCTAGCAGGAATTGACAGGGATCTCACCCCTGATCGCTAAGCATCACTTGAATATGGTGAAGCAAAAGAAGAGACACTTTGGTCCTGAGAAGGACAAAGTTATTGATGTACAGGTGAAAGATTTGCTGCAAGCCGGCCACGTTCGAGAAATACAATTTCCTACATGGCTCTCGAATATGGTACTGGTGCCAAAGTCCACCAGGAAGTGGAGAATGTGCGTGAACTTTCGCGACCTCAATAAAGCTTGCCCCAAGGACCACTATCCCCTGCCCAGGATTGACCAGTTGGTGGACTCCGCCTCGGGTTATGAACTGCTGAGTTTCATGGATGCTTACCAGGGGTACCATCAAATCCCCCTGCCCAAGGATGATCAGAACAAGGCCAGTTTCATCATCTCAGGATGTACGTTTTGTTACGCTGTCATGCCTTTCGGGCTGACGAATGCTGGGGCCACCTATCAGCATCTTATTAACAAAGTGTTTGAAGAGCAATTGGGCAGGATTGTAGAGGTCTACGTGGATGATATCCTAGGCAAGTCCAAGGAGGTTGCTAATTTTATTTCTAATTTGGAGGAAACTTTTGCCACCCTTACTTTTTATGGTATCAAGCTTAATCTGGCCAAGTGTATTTTTGGAGTAAAGAGTGGAAAGTTCTTGGGATTTATAATGACAGGCCGGGGAATTGAGGTGAATCAAGATAAGGTCATGTCTGTGTTGAGCATGCCCTCTCCTCGATCTGTGAAAGAAGTGCAGAAGCTGACTGGGAGGATTGCTTCTCTTTCTCGATTTATATCTCGGTCAGCACACCGGAGTTGCTTTTTTTTCCAAGTCCTAAGGATGGCCCGGCAGTTTGGGTGGAATGAAAATTGTGAACAAGCCTTCCAGGATCTTAAGATATATTTGGCAGAGCTTCCTATCCTCGTAAAGCAAGAACCCAGGTAGACATTGTTTTTCTATCTCTCCACTACAAAGTATGCTGTCAGCTCAGTACTGATAAAAAAATAAAGTTCTGATCAAAAGCCTGTTTATTATGTCAGTCATGCTCTGAGAGGCCCCGAGCTACGTTATAGTGAGTTAGAAAAGAGAGCCTTGGCCTTGGTTATGACTGCCAGGAAGCTGCGGCCATATTTCCTGTCATATCAGATCATAGTGCTCACCATTATTCCTATTGTGAGGGTTATGACTCACTCAGAGGTATCCGGGTGGATGATCAAGTGGACAGTGGAGTTGGGGGAGTATGATATTGAGTATAAGCCCTGGGTTGCCATCAAAGCACATGCCTTATCAGATTTTTTATCCGAGATAGTTCAGCCCGACGAAGAGCAAGTGTGGAGAGTTTTTATGGATGAGGCATCTAGCCTTGCTGGATATGGAGTAGGGGTGGTAGTAGTATCTCCCTCGAGAGAAAAGATTAAGTTGGCCTTGAGAGTTGACTCCCGGGTAACTAATAATGAGATTGAGTATGAGGCTGTTCTTGCCGGTATCCGAGCTGTCCGGGAAATTGGAGCTTCTCGGATCATTTTGTACTCTGATTCACAGCTGATCACTCAACAGATAAAGGGTGTTTATGAGGCTAAGGATGACAGGATGCTTAAATATCTCAAGCTCATAAAGACCCAGGCAGAAATTTTTGTGGATTGGAGTATTGAACAAATACCCCGGGAAGAGAATGAGAAAGCAGACGCTTTAGCAAATATGGCTGCCTCCTTATCAGAAGTCAGTACCCGGGAAGTATTACATGTTTCCTAGTTAATCCTCTCCACTGAAGAAGAAGCATTGAATTACCTGAAGACAAAGCTCAAGCTCAAAAGATCACGAGACAAGCTCCCATGTTTATTCTCTTAAGTAATGTCTTATACAGGAGATCATTTCAAGGACCCCTATTGAAGTGCTAATCTGCAGGAGAGGTAGATTATTTCTTCCGAGAAATTAATGAAGGGTTTTGTGGCGAGCATCTCGGAGGAATTACATTAGCCCGAAATGCAATGCTTGCCGGATTCTGGTGGCCTACTATGAGCCAAGACTCTGGCCGAGTGGTTCGCGCTTGTGAAAGATGTCAACATCACGCAAAATTTCAGCACATCCCGGCCACTCTCATGAAGCCTATTTGGGCGTCTTGCCCCTTTGATCAATGGGGCATGGATATTGTTGGTCCCTTTCCGATTGCCCGAGCACAGAAGAAATTTTTACTGGTGGCAGTTGATTATTTTTCTAAGTGGATAGAAGCCGAGCCCCTGGCAAAGATTACTGAGCATGAAGTTATGAAATTTCTGTGGAAGAATATTGTATGTCGATTTGGAATACCTAGTAGACTAATCTCAGACAATGGGAGGCAATTTCAGGGAAAGGAGATCACAGCTTGGTTTTAGGAAATGAAAATTACTCAGTCTTTCACTTCTGTTGCTTATCCTCAAGCCAATAATCAGACAGAGGTTGTGAACAGAATCATTGTGCAAGCCTTAAGAACTAGGCTACAGGGAAAAGGAAAAAACTGGGTGGAAGAATTACCAAGTGTTTGCTGGGCATAAAAAACTACTCCCCGGACACCTACTCAAGAAACTCCTTTCAATCTAGTGTATGGTTTTACAACAGTTCTTCCAGTTGAAATTGGACAATCCTCTGCCCGCGTAGAATCTTACCCGGATGATAATGATCAAAGCCGGGCAATGGAATTGGATTTGGTGGAAGAAAAGAGAGAAAGGGCTCTGATTAGAATGGAAGCTTATCGAGGTCGGGCTATGAAATCCTATAACAAAAAAGTTCCAATTCGAGATTTCCAAGTAGGAGATCTGGTCATGAAGAAAGTTAATCCAGCGGGCGATGTGGGAAAGTTGGAAGCTCGGTGGGAAGGACCTTACAGGATAACCCAGAGAGTTAGCTCGGAAGCTTTTTATCTCGAAGATGCTCAAGGAAAATCTCTCAAAAGACCCTGGAATGTACTTAATTTAAAGAAGTATTTTGCTTAACAGATGTAATTATTTGTTTGAAGGTATAATGAAAGTTCTGTTCTTCCCAGAGAAGTGTTATGCAAATGATTGTTATATCTCAGTCCACGAGGTACAAAGGCCCTATTAATTCATAGGCCCAGGGCACTACACCATGGCTCGGGGCACCACACCTCGACTATTCCCAAGTCCCGGCACATGATTCCTGGCCCAAGGCTCCGTACCTTAGTTATCCATAAGCTCATGGCACTACACGCTGGCTCGGGGCACCACACCTCAACCATTCCCAAGTCCCGGGACATGATCCCCGGCCCAAGGCTCCGTACCATGGTTATACATAAGCCCAAGGCAGTACACCCTAGCTCGGTGCACCACACCTCAATAATTCCAAAGTCTCAGGACATGATCCCGGGCCCAAGGCTCCGTACCTTGGTTATTCATAAGCCCTGGCTCGGGGCACCACACCTCGACCTTTCCCAAGTCCCGGGACTTCATCCCCAGCCCAAGGCTCCGTACCTTAGTTATTCATAAGCCCAGGGCACTACACCCTTGCTCGAGGCACCACACCTCGACCATTCCCAAGTCCCGGGACATGATCCCCGGCCCAAGGCTCCGTACCTTGGTTATTCATAAGCCCAAGGCACTGCACCCTGGCTCGAGGCACCACACATCGATCATTCTCAAGTCCAGAGACATGATCCCCGGCCCAAGGCTCCGTACCTTGGTTATTCATAAGTCCAGGGCACTACACCATGGCTCGGGGCACCACACCTCAACCATTCCCAAGTCTCGGGACATGATCCCCGGCCCAAGGCTCCGTACCTTGGTTATTCATAAGTCCAGGGCACTACACCATGGCTCGGGGCACCACACCTGAACCATTCCCAAGTCCCGGGACATGATCCCCGGCCCAGGGTTCCACACGTTGGTTATTCATCGGTCCAAGGTTCCGCACTCTGGTTATTCACCGGCCCAGGGTTCCGCACTCTGGTTATTCATACAATACAAAGATTATTATTCGGGTTTAAGGTTCATCATCCCAATTACTCGCCAAGGTTCCTGGTTAATTCTCAACACTTAGAAATTTTTGTGATCGTTTATACACAAGAAATTCTATTATCTGGGTTTTGAAGATGCATTAAAGCATTATCAAAGGCATAATTGATGAAATGAATAAAATTTCATTAAAAGCCCGAAGGCAGGAATTACAAAGAAAAGCAAAAAAGAAAAAATACAATCCTACTCTGAGTATATTTGATCGGACCCTGGCTACTCTTCTTCGTTTGGGGAATCTGCCTTCTCCTCTTCACCATCTTTTGGGAGAGAAGCAATGGCCCGGCCGAAGTCAAGGAAGTCTTTCTTATTCTGAGACAAGAGCCCGTCATCTTAAAATTGTTCCTGGCATTTGTCAAAGTCGGTCCTGAAAAAGGGGTATACCTTGTCTACCATGACCGCCTTGAATTCTGGAGAGAGGTGGAAGGAGGTCTGAAGTTGCTCCCTCATCTTTTCAGCTTCAGCCAAGGCCCTCTCAGCTCTGTCTGCCCGAGACGTTTGCTCTTTCATGCCCTCCATCAGAGATTTGTTCTTGCCTTCAAGGACGGAGAAGTGTCCCTGAAGGGTCTCCTCCCTGATGAAGACTTCATTAATGTCATCCCGGGCCTTGGCCAGATCTGCCTGGGCCGATTCCAAGGAAGCAAGAAGGGTGGCCACTTCCTCTTAATGAAGTCTCTTAACCCGGGCAAGCTCTCCTTGAATTTGGTCATGAAGTTCTTGAGCAGCCCGGACTTGATGACCATGCCGAGTAGCCACCGCAGCTACCTCCTCAAAGGCCGATACCAGCATGTGCATGCCCTGTTTAAAAAAGAGTTCAAAAAAGAAAGAGAAGAAGAAAAAGTAAAAGAGAGGTAGAAAAGAGAACTTACAGATAAGAGCTTTTTCGAGCCCTCAAGAAATTTGGCAGCCGACCTGGAGCTCTTTAAGAAATCCTCCTTAGCAGGAATGAGCATCTGCTTCAGGAGGTGTACTCCGGTAGGAGTAGCTCCCTCGGTGAATATGCTAGCCCGGGTGGCCTGTTAAGTCATAAGGGGCTCGCGGAGGGACTCTTGGAGGGGTTTTTGGGTAGGTTGTTGGCGTGGAGGGGTGGTCGATTGGGTTACCCGGGAGGTACCCTAGCCTCCTTCTTGGTCATCCTAAACCAGGATCTGCTCGGGGTTCGCGACATCCTTTTGCTTCCTCTGGATGAGAGGAACGTGGTCTTCGGAGTTGGGGGATTCCGCCCAGAGCTTCTCCCGTCCCTCTTCAGTGTTTGCCCGGGCTGACTCCTTCAGCCGGGCCGCCTCCTCTTCGGCCTATTTCTTTTTCCATTCAGCAGCCACCTTCCGGGCTGCCAGCTTCTTCTCATTGGCTATTCTCTCAGCCTCCCACTTCTTGGCGAAGGCTTCTTGCATTTTGGGGTTGTCTGCACATGAAGAAAGAAGAAAAAAGGGTTAGTACAAACTAAAAGTATAAATAGGAGACAAAATGTTAGATGAAGGGAGGAAGAAAGTTACCGGGTTGAGAGCCCGAGCCAGCCACCTCATCGATTACCCGGTCTGTTATGTCTTCAGCCCGGCTAATCAACCCGTAGGCAATTAAATTTTCTTGAGAGATAAGGGTGGAGGAGGAGTATTTTTGACCCTCCACCAAGTCTTGGCTTCGGGTGTAAAACTCCTCAAATTTGTAATCCCGGGGAAGAGCAGGTTGATGGGTAAGAGAAGGAAGGAACCCGGTCAGACAAGACAGGGGAGCTGGAATTGAATATAGAAAAATCGTTCTTTCCATCCCTTCTGGGAAGAAGGGATGTCATCAAGGAAGCTGGCATTCAAGCCGGCAGACAGGGAGATGGCATTATCTCGCAGTCTACAAACAAAAAAATAGTGAAGGACGAGGGGGTTGATGACAAGGTTGTGCATTTTAAATAAGACATAGGCAGAGGCCACAATACGGAAGGAATTATGGTGAAGTGGTTAATAATTACATCAAAAAACTTGGCGACCTCGGTATAGAAAGGAGGGATAGGAAACCGAAGACTATTTCTAACTTGGTCCCAGAAGAAAGTGGTGAAACCAAGAGGCGACTGATCAGCCCAATCGGAAGGATCGGGGATCAAAATGGAAAAAATGGAGGAATCGAGCCCAGAACTCAGAGTTCCTCGTTTGCCCCGAGCGCAGAGTACTGCTCATTGAGAAAAACCAAGGAACTCCCGGGGTCTCAGTAGCCGGAGGGTCAGAAGCCCAGGCTTTACCTTTATCCTTGCTCTTTTTCATAGCTCCGGAA
The DNA here is from genome assembly GCF_012295235.1 of Primulina huaijiensis. Classification (NCBI taxonomy): domain Eukaryota; kingdom Viridiplantae; phylum Streptophyta; class Magnoliopsida; order Lamiales; family Gesneriaceae; genus Primulina; species Primulina huaijiensis. The sequence continues at coordinate 14,197,201 of NC_133310.1, read as the reverse complement.
GGGCCGGAAGAAGAAGGTTTTGAAGAGGAGGGCTTGGTTTGATAAGCTTTTGGTTTTTTAGAAGTTTGGGTAAGGAGACGACGAGGAGGGGAAGAAGATGAATCGGAGCGCAGCGCGGTGGAATCATAACCAGATGATCCTCGCGCATTGGCTCCTGAGGAAGAAAAGGTAGACATTGTCAGGAAATAAAAGGAGAAACTTACAAATTTGGAATGGAGAGGAAAGCTGGAATATGAGAATCGTCGGAGTAGGAAGAGCTTGCACGTCGGAGAAGTTGAGGGAAAAATTTGCAAGAGTTTGACCAAGATTTTTAATTTTTGAAGTAATTTAGAAAAATTTGTGAGCTACTATATATTATGGGTAGGAGTTAATCTACATCGTTGATCTAAAAAATTTGGACGGTCAGGATGCATTTTGGAAATTGTGCAGGCATATGAAAAGAAGTGCACAGATTTCGAGACGTGTCAGACTTATCGGATTCTCGGAATACGAAACGTTTTTCGGCGGGATTTAATGAAAGGTCATACGTCATCATGACATCAGCCCTATTACCTGAGAATACTAAACGATAAAATATTTCAAGCCCGGGAGATATGAGGCCCCGACATCATATTTCAAGCTCGGGAGACATGAGGCCCCGGCATCTTATTTCAAGCCAGGGGGACATGAGGCCCCCACATCTTATTTCAAGACCGGGTGATATCAGGCCCCGGCAAATCATCCCCTCAATGGGATATTGGAAGCCTCCGATTCTTTTACAAATTCTAAATTACTTTTCTATGGAACCACAAGTATGACTGATCGGGACAGCGAGTAAGACTCTAGCCCGACTATTTTAGGGATGGGTGGTGGGATAAAGATCCGGGTCATGGACAACCCGTAGTATTAAGTGGATAGCCAAAATCAGAGCCAATATGCTGGGTACTATCTTCATCAACCGGGCATTTATCCTCTTCTCGGGAAATCAAGATTTCGGGCTCTCATACAAGCTCTCGGGTACCTTTCCACCCGGGCTACCTCGAGAATTGCACCACACTCGAGTGATATCTTATCTGTCAGAACAACATGGATTTGGCGTGTGAGAAAAGTCATCAGAAAGTATGGACAGCCGACTTACCATACTTAGTAGGTGGCACTGAAAACTAGGTAGTGATAGGATTTACTACTACAAATAGCTGTATTATTTTCATTTACAGATTCTGGATTTTTGAACTCTCAAGCATAGACATATATTCTCAGATATATTGCTTGTGTTCTTTATTTTCAACCTGCTGACTTTAGCATCGGAGTGGCTACGCTGGACACTCCTCCAGCGCCCATTCACGAGTTCATTTCTTGTTTGTAGGTGTTATTGAAGCCATTAACCTTACTCAAATCTTCTAAACACTAAATCACCTTCATTATCCGGTGGATTGCACACGTACTTCAAACCCGATTCACATAGATATCATCAGATATGGTTCTTGTTGTAGTGGAGATATGCATGCAATAATGCAGGATATAGAAAACTTCTAAGAAAATGTTCCAAAAACATTTTTTAGTCTCATTTAATTTCATGAATTTGGATGAATGAGATATCTTCTTTGAAACAAACAATGATTTAATACACGCATGTTTTTGAAGTAATACCTCGACAAATTTCAACTTGAAATCAAGGCTTGCAAGTCTTTGGGTTAATTCAAATTCATCGCGGAGGTACTCCCAGATCTGAGCATATTTAGCATCCTTCCACGCGATATCTGATCTAGAATCAAGTTAATAACTTATGTCAGCAGCTAAATCCATAGAACACCCAAAACAGGTAGATCAGAGAACAGAGAAGTATATTTAAGATGAAATCAGCAGACTACTCTTATAATCTGTGTACATGTAATCTTAAAATAAGTCACGGAAATTAAGTAGAAACCTATAGATAGAAAGGTGTGTCATGTTTCCATAGTGGAAAGAACTCTTATAAACTGCAATTGCTTTAGAGAAATTGAAAGAAAATATATTTTCTTAATTTAATTTATTTCCTTAATTATCTTTTCCTTGTTGATTTTATTGCATATTATATTTTGCCTTTCTAGATAATGAGATAATTATGCAGATATTATCATGATATGGTTTCAATGTTCAAAAAGAATTTGTTCCTAATTAAAATCTTACTTTCCTTGTATAATAGGTTTCCTTATGGAGATTGAAAGGAAAAATTATCTTGGATTGAAAGGAAAAATTATCTTGGATTCCAAGATATAATTTATTCCTTGAAATAATTTATTCTTAAATTAACTTCCTTATAAATAATATCTCATAAGATATTGAATTATTGGTTTTGCATTTCTAGATATTATATTTATGATAAAGATTTAGATGATATGGAATTATTGATTTAAAAAAGAGTTGCTTCTAATAAAACTCTTGATTTTCTTATCTTCTAGATTTCCTTGTAAGATGAAGTGAATTTTAAATAGGAGAAACAAACTTTTGAAGAGCAGTCGAGGATTTTGTTTTCACTTTTCACTTGAAAGTTTTCTTGACTGCATATCGTGTGCACTTTGCACGTCGTGGATTTCAGAGAAAGTTATTCTACAAGGACGTTGCTGTTTTGAAGAGTGATGTTTCACATGTTGCCGTGATTGTTGGAAACATCTTAGACAACACACGTGCAAGTGTTGGCTGAAGATCGCGTTTTGTTGCTCTAGTTTTTTGCTTCACTTTTTGCTTTCTTAATTGCATTTTAGTGTTGTTCTTGGTTTTTGAAAATATTTATTTTCTCAACGTGTTGAGAAAATTGATTTTAGTAACAATCACTATTGGTATTGTTTTTGTGTAACCTCATTGGTTTTATAGTGATTATTTTTGCCCTGAGGCACCGCACAAGTATAAAACTTGTGCAAATTTAATATTGTCCATTCTATTTACTTAAGGTCAATTTGTGTTACAAACTTTAATATTCCACTGTATGTTGTCTGAAATGTGGTAACATTTCGCACAATACTTAATTCTGATAAAACACAAATTTACAATCTTAGATTAAAACGTTTATATTCACTCACATCTGTCAAGAAAATATTCCTTACAATTGGTATCAGAGCCTACTCTTGATATACTAAGTGCTGATTTTGTTTTTGTTCTTGTTTGACAGTAAATATTTAAATGGACACATCACTTGCAAACGCAGCACTGCGACCAACAGTGTTAGATGGTTTTAACTACAGCCTATGGAAGGTTAAAATCAGATTCTATATAAAATACATAGATGAAAGAACATGGCAGTGTGTTGTCAGTGGTTGGACTCCACCAAGGAGGTTAGACGAAGATGGTGACAGCCTGTTTGTGAGGTCCATTTACTCTAACGACAAATAATGATCAAACAATAATGGTTTGATTTAAAACTGCAGCGGAAAAAGGTTTAAAGTACTTTAAAACGGACCTCAGGGCCTAGAAAAATTTCGGCATGACTTTCCCGTAAGTAGGACATCCCGAAAACTCAAGCAGCATTTTATATCAAAATATACTCCAACTAGAGTCATTAAAACAAAACCAAAGTTGACAACCTATAGCCGCACTGGCCAGGACTAAACAGAATTTAAAACTTACCAAATACTCGCCAGATCATACGAACCACAGAATCGACTCAGAACATCATTCAAACAACCAAATATCACTACAAATACACGGGGCATCTCCCCGGAAAAAAAGTACATTACAAGACTGAAATAAACTCAAGACATACATATAGACTAACTGGGAGACTCCACTGAACAGAACCAAGCAATCCAACCTCAATCCCAAGCTCCACTGGCGGAACCTCGGCCTGATGCTGCAAAACGACTCGGGAGATCTACCATGGTGCCCAAATGCAACTACAGTAGCCCCCTAGTAAACAACTGAAGTTAGGATTCTGGTATGAAACAGTTTAACAATAACAACAATAACATAAATCATGCATAATCATATAATGAAATGTAATATGCAATGCATGAAAGGCTCAACGAATAATCTGGATCACAGGAGCCAACAAACGGTACGATAACAACTAGAATAATGCTCGAGCAACAACACAGGGGAGCTACATCTTCATGCAACTAAACCGCCCTGCCAAGTATGCGAGGTATGCCAAGCTGTGCTGAATAACATCCCTGACTCGGCCTCCATACAACTGATACGCTATAACAGGATGGCACAACAGAACGAACTAGATGACACAATCCCATCGCTCACCTCAAAAGACTGCACTAACCACGGGATTGTTCAATCATATCTACGGTCTCATTTGTATAGGCCTATCAGCTACACAATGATCCCGAGATAAACAACAGTGCCAGATAACAACGGATATCAACAATGGGCTAACAAGAACGATAGGTCTCAACATGAATGTCATAACTGTATGCCGATGCTAAATGCCAATAATATGTCATAATAATAAACATAGATCACAACGAAGGCATTTAACAATTTAAAGCAGTCAACAAGTCATAAACACGATCCACGTAACACAGAATGACAATTAAACATAATTTATGTTTTACCGTCATATGTTACCGAGCTGTAACATACCTATACCAACTTGACAATCCAATAACAACTTCACTTCAAGACCCTCTGCCTAAACAAAGCAACAATAAGCCGATCATGAAAACTATATTCCATACCAATGTCCAATTTGGCACAAAAGAGCACAAAATTAATATCTCGCTCAAAATTAACTCAAATCAATATCCGCCAATTGGAAATGAAAGATAACTCAATTATCTAAGTTTCTCTAGTTGAAACCATCTTCAGAATCTCAGTATATTATTCTCAGAATTTCCAAGAACACACTGCTACTTACGAATTCGAGGACATAATCACACACACTGAGCAGTTTCAGAAAAACAAGCATAACTTGCTCAATTCTTAATGTAATTTAACGAATCTTATATCATTACGAAGAAAACACATAGCTCTACAACTTTTTTTTTAACCAAAAACCAATAATTTGAGTGAAACATGCCATAAACCCGAATTACGGTAGGTGTTTTGCACAGCACAGTTTCAGAACTCGATTTGACACATTTTGGTAGAAAAATCATATCAATTCCGTTTCTTATCCAAATTTGATGATTCTACGGATAAAGAAAGCTAACAAACAGAGCTACAAGTTCTTTTTAGGTCATTTCTACAAATTCAAACTACAAAAATCGCAGCAACCCAAAAAAGCTCACCCAAAAACTTGAAGAATTCGCGCAGAAACAGAGCACCCAAACAGCAGCTTTGATCTACCTGAATCCTTGCTCAAACTTCGCGATTTTTGACTTGAATCGAAGCCTAGGATGTTAGGAAGACACCCCTTTAGACCGATTGAGATTTGGACGCCGGACGGAGGAGATATCGCCACTTTCCCGCAGCTGCTCCAAGGGTTGCGAAAATTTGGGTTTGGGGAAGTTTCTTTCTTTTCTTTTACCTTTACTTCTTTCTCTCTCATCAAGGTAAGTTGTGTATATGTATATGTATATATTGTGTATTTGGTTACTAAAATAGCAACTCAAGCCCATCTATCCCGGTCTGTATTTATTTTGCTATCGTGTGTTATTTAAACTCTATATGTATTTTATATCGTTAAATTCTTCGATATTCTAAAATACATATTTTTAACACACTTCTTGAAATTATTTGACATAATTAATTATTTTAATTTACAACTCAATAATTATTCTAATTATGCCAAAATTATCGGATAATTAATTACAGTGCCTTACACTTCTCCACCCCTTAAAACAAATTTCGTCCTCGAAATTTCTGTTTATACACATACATCTTACACACGATACAAAACCTACAATACATTACTAAGAATCAAACAGATATGGATAAGATGCTCTCATCTTCTATTCTGTTTCCCACTTTGATTCTTCTACACCATGCCTCGACCACTGAACCCGTACAAGTGGTATAACTTTATTGCGTAAAACTTTATCTTTATGATCAAAGATACAAACAGGATACTCAGTATACGATAGAGATGGATCAAGTTCAACCTCATCAGGCTGAATCACATTAGATGGATCGGGCTCATACTTACGCAACATAGAAACATGGAAAACATCGTGGATGCCAGACAAAGCTTCAAAAGGAGCCATACCAATAGTAACCTGGAAACTGTTATTATATGAAAATTCTACTAGTGGTAAAGCTTCTTGCCAACTGTCTTTAAAATCCATGACTACAGCTCGAAGTATATCCTCGAGTGTCTGAATCGTACAATCTGTCTGACCATCTGTCTGAGGATGGTACACAGTACTCATCGCAAGTTGTGTACCCATTTCTTTTTGGAAACTAGTCCAAAACTTTGATGTGAATCTAGGGTCACGATCAGAGACTATTGCAACTGGAACTCCATGAAGTCTCACAACAATTTCAATATACAGACGAGTCATTTTCTTGTACGAATACGTCCTCTCATATGGAATAAAGAGTTCCGATTTAGATAACCTATCGACAATCACCCAAATGGCATCAAAATGACGAGAAATACCTAGAAAATGCGTGACAAAATCCATAGCCACGTGCTCCCAGTTCCACTGAGGAACCTCAAGGCTATGCAGTAATCCTCCCGGTCTCATTCGTTCCGCTTTGACATGCTGACAGATCATACAACGAGACACAAACTCAGCCACATCATTTTTCATATTCTTCCACCAAAACTGAGGCCGTAGAATATGATACATTTTCCTGCCTCGTGGGTGGATATTATATCGAGTACAATGAGCTTCTTTAAGGATGGCTGTACGCAATTCAGGAATATCGGGGACAACCAATCTACCATTCAACCGAAGAGATTCATCTGAGTGAATTGAGAAACCAGATTGGTGTCCTTGAGATACTAACTCATAAGATTTCAGAACTCGATCATCAGTTTTCTGAGCTGACTTTACAATCTGAATAAACTCTGGCTCAACAGAAATCTGAGATACACAAACAGCATTACCTTGGATTTAAAAATCCAACCCAGAAGTGCAAATATCCTCTCGTAACTTAGAAACATGAATCGAGGATAAATTAACATCAACAACCTTACGACTCAAAGCATCGGCAATGACATTCACTTTTCCCGGATAATACTGGATCTCACATCATAATCTTTCAAAAGATCCATCCAACGTCTCTGTCTCATATTCAGATCTGACTGAGAGAACATATACTTCAAGCTTTTGTGATCAGAATAGATTACAAATTGCGCCCCAAACAAATAATGTCTCCAAATCTTGAGAGCAAAAACGATAGCAGCTAATTCCAAGTCATGAACAGGATACTTAGACTCATGCGGTATCAACTGACGAGAACCATAGGCCACAACTCTGCCATGCTGCATCAGAACACAACCGAATCCTCTATGTGATGCGTCGGTACAAACAACGAATCCTCCAGAACCTCTTGGAATTGTAAGAACTGGTGCAGAAGTCAATCTCCTCTTCAATTCAACAAAACTTGACTCACATTCATCAGACCAAATGAATCTCTGATTTTTCTGAGTCAGTTGAGTGATAGGTCTAGCAATCTTTGAGAAATTTTCAATAAATCTCCAGTAATAACCAGCTAAACCCATGAAACTACGAATCTCTGGCACATTGATGGGTCGTGCCCAGTTCAGAACTGCTTTCACTTTACTTGGTTTGACAGAAATACCATATTGAGATATGACATGGCCCAGAAACACAACTCTATCTAACCAAAACTCACACTTGGATAGCTTTGTGTACAACTGCTTCTTTTGAAGAATTCGAAGAACTATCCTCAAGTGGTTGGCATGCTCTTCCTCGGACTTGGAATAAACAAGAATATCATCGATGAATACAATCACAAAACGATCGAGATATTTACGAAATCCTCGATTCATCAAGTCCATAAACACAGCAGGAGCATTGGTCAAACCAAAAGGCATAACCAAAAATTCAAAGTGTCCGTATCTCGTGCGAAAACCTGTTTTCGGCACATCTTCTTGTCTAACTCTCACTTGATGGTACCCAGAACGAAGATCAATCTTAGAATACACCGAAGTACCTTGCAACTGATCAAATAAGTCATCAATCCTAGGGAGTGGATATTTATTCTTGACAGTAGACCTATTCAGTTGTCGATAATCAATACACATCCGCATCGTTCCATCTTTCTTCTTGACAAATAGAATCGGTGCACCCCACGGTGAAGAACTCGGACGAATATAACCTTTACTCAACAAATCATGTAATTGTTCTTTCAGTTCTTTCAGCTCAACAGGGGCTAAATGATATGGTGCTCGAGATATGGGTTCAGTTCCTGGCATTAATTCGATACTGAACTCAACTTCTTGTTCTGGTGGAAAGCCAGGAATCTCTTCTGGAAACACATCAGGAAACTCACAGACTACAGGAATATCAGAAATCCGTCGCTCATCTTGCGATAGATCAACAACATAAACCAGAAAACCTTCATGACCAGAATCTAACAATCGATTCATCTCAATGGAAGAAACTAGAGGAATCTTGGCTTGAGAACCACGGCCATAGAAATTCCATTTAGGAGCAAAGCTAGGCCTGAAACGAATTATTCCTCGATAACAGTCAACAGTGGCACGATTTGCAGTCAAAACATCCATACCAACGATACAATCAAAGTCATGCATAGGTAGGACTATAATATTTAGATACAGAACATTTTCATCGTGAAACAAAACCGCATTGAACACCACATTATCAGTGATAATCATTTTGCCCATCGGAGTAGCAACAGATAGATTGGAATTTATACTAATGGTGTGAAGATCACGCGAAACAACGAATGCATGAGAAACAAAGGAATGAGATGCTCCTGTATCAAATAACACTCGCGCTATAAAACCACATAGATTACAGTTACCAGTAATGACAGTACCTGGAGCTTCCTGAGCCTCATCCTCAGTCAAGGCAAATACATGAACAGATGACTGATTCTGTTGACCACCTTGCCCTCTGCTCTGATGCGAAGGGCGAATAGGCTGATGGGAAGACTGGGACGCTGCTGGAATTCTATTACTTTGAGCTCCACTCCCTGCCTGGGCTGATTTCCCCGTCTTACTAGGACAGACTCTAGCAAATTGACCCGGCCGACCACAATTATTACAAACCCCTTGAACTCCAACACACTGATTACTGAAATGCTTGCCCCCACAGTATCACAATAAGGTCCACTATAACGATATCCCCACGGTTCCCTGAACTCCCTGAACTCAAAGAACTAGAACCAGGCTTCTTAAATTGCTTCCCACGTGGACGAAGAGATGCAGAACCAGATGAACTGAATTGTTGCCTCCCTGACTGATGATGTTGGGTAGGAACTCGATTGCCACTCCTCTTAAGACTAGCTTCAGCCCTTTTTGCTATTTCCACTGCTTCAAGATAATTCAGTGGCTTACCGGTAGAAACAAAAGGGTGCAGATGATCGTTCAATCCTTCAATAAATCTTCCAACAACTGCAACCTGACTTGCAGCAACATGAGGAGCATATCTCAGCATAACATAAAAAGAATCTGCATACTCCGCAACTGACATATCGCCTTGTTTCAGGTTATGAAACTCAGAAGCCTTAGAACTGTAGAATGATGGAGGACAATAACTATCCTTAAACTTCAGCTTGAATATATCCCACGATGGAACAATCCTCTGAGCATCTAAAGTCATCAATGTAGTAGACCACCACATTTTGGCACGATCTTTCAACTGATGCACAGCTAATCTCAATCGACACTCTGGAGGATACTCAATCAATTCAAACAATTCTTCAATCTCAGAAATCCACAATTCTGCTTTCTCAGCTCCCTCCGAACCACTGAATCGAGGAGGATGCATAGAATGGAAACGCGCAACTAACTCATCCATCCTAAGCTGCTCTAGATGATCAGCAGCTTGCTCAACAAGAGTATCATCAACAACACGGACACGAGGTCTACCACGTCCACGACCTCGACCTCGAGCTAAAGGAATATCATCAGTAGGAATTTCTCCACCTCCCTCCATTCTATACGATAAAACATCAAAAAAATTAGAATGGAAGAAAACAAATCATATATTTACATAAACATGCTGTCAAGTAGCATACACAGGCGCAACAACCATTTTAGTGCCAAGACTCGAGTGTCCTAGACTCTAGTTCAAGCGTAACCCAGTTTACGCTCTGATACCAAGATGTGAGGCCCATTTACTCTAACGACAAATAATGATCAAACAATAATGGTTTGATTTAAAACCTCAGGGCCTAGAAAAATTTCGGCATGACCTTCCCGTAATTAGGACATCCCGAAAACTCAAGCAGCATTTTATATCAAAATATACTCCAACTAGAGTCATTAAAACAAAACCAAAGTCGACAACCTATAGCCGCACTGGCCAGGACTAAATAGAATTTAAAACTTACCAAATACTCGTCAGATCATACGAACCACAGAATCGACTCAGAACATCATTCAAACAACCAAATATCACTACAAATACACGGGACATCTCCCCGGAAAATAAAGTACATTACAAGACTGAAATAAACTCAAGACATACATATAGACTAACTGGGAGACTCCACTGAACAGAACTAAGCAATCCAACCTCAATCCCGAGATCTACCATGGTGCCCAAATGCAACCACAGCAAGCCCCCCAGTAAACAACTGAGGTTAGGATTCTTGTATGAAACAGTTTAACAATAACAACAATAACATAAATCATGCATAATCATATAATGAAATGTAATATGCAATGCATGAAAGGCTCAACGAATAATCTGGATCACAGGAGCCAACAAACTATACGATAACAACTGGAATAATGCTCGAGCAACAACACAGGAGAGCTACATCGTCATGCAACTAAACCGCCCTGCCAAGTATGCGAGGTATGCCAAGCTGTGCTGAATAACACCCCTGACTCGGCCTCCATACAACTGATACGCTATAACAGGATGGCACAACAGAACGAACTAGATGACACAATCCCATCGCTCACCTCAAAAGACTGCACTAACCACGGGATTGTTCAATCATAACTACGGTCTCATTTGTATAGGCCTATCAGCTACACAATGATCCCGAGATAAACAACAGTGCCAGATAACAACGGATATCAACAATGGGCTAACAAGAACGATAGGGCTCAACATGAATGTCATAACTGTATGCCGATGCTAAATGCCAATAATATGTCATAATAATAAACATAGATCACAACGAAGGCATTTAACAATTTAAAACAGTCAACAAGTCATAAACACGATCCACGTAACACAGAATGACAATTAAACATAATTTATGTTTTACCGTCATATGTTACCGAGCTGTAACATACCTATACCAACTTGACAATCCAATAACAACTTCACTTCAAGACCCTCGGCCTAAACAAAGCAACAATAAGCCGATCATGAAAACTATATTCCATACCAATGTACAATTTGGCACAAAAGAGCATAAAATTCATATCTCGCTCAAAATTAACTCAAATCAATATCCGCCAATTGGAAATGAAAGATAACTCAATTATCTAAGTTTCTCCAGTTGAAACCATCTTCTGAATCTTAGTATATTATTCTCAGAATTTCCAAGAACACACTGCTACTTACGAATTCGCAGACATAATCACACACACTGAGCAGTTCCAGAAAAACAAGCATAACTTTCTCAATTCTTAATGGAATTTAACGAATCTTATATCATTACGAAGAAAACACATAGTTCTACAACTTTTTTTTAACCAAAAACCCAGAATCCGAGTGCAAACATGCCATAAACCCAAATTACAGTAGGTGTTTTGCACAGCACAGTTTCAGAATTTGATTTGACATATTTTTGTATAAAAATCATATCAATTCCGTTTCTTATCCAAATTTGATGATTCTAGCGGCTAAAGAAAGCTAACAAACAGAGCTACAAGTTATTTTTAGGTCATTTCTACAAATTCAAACTACAAAAATCGCAGCAACCCAAAGACGCTCACCCAAAAACTGGAAGAATTCGCGCAGAAACAGAGCACCCAAACAGCAGCTTTGATCTACCCGAATCCTTGCTCAAACTTCGCGATTTTTTACTTGAATCGAAACTATGATGTTAGGAAGACACCCTTTTAGACCGATCGAGATTTGGATGCCAGACGGAGGAGATATCACCACTTTCCAGCAGCTGCTCCAAGGGTTGCGAAAATTTGGGTTTGGGGAAGTTTCTTTCTTTTCTTTTACCTTTACTTCCTTCTCTCTCATCAAGGAAAGTGGTGTATATGTATATGTATATATTGTGTATTTGGTTACTAAAATAGTAACTCAAGCCCTTCTATCCCGGTCTGTATTTATTTTGCTCTCGTGTGTCATTTAAACTCTATATGTATTTTATATCGTTAAATTCTCCGATATTCTAAAATACATATTTTTAACACACTTCTTGAAATTATTTGACATAATTAATTATTTTAATTTACAACTCAATAATTATTCTAATTATGCCAAAATTACCGGATAATTAATTAAAGGGCCTTACACTGTTAAAACCAGAAAGTGATTGACTGCTGATGAAGTTCAGATTTCGAATTGTATATCTGCCAAGGATGCTTGGGAAATTTTTCAAAAGCATTGTGAAGGTTCTGAGAGCGTGAGGAGAACAAAGTTGAGGATGCTTACATCATAATTCGAGAACCTGAGAATGGAAGAAACTGAATCTATCATTGACTATGACAGACGGCTCAGAGAGATTGTCAATGAAGCTTTTATCTTAGGAGATCCAATCTCAAATGAAAGGTTAGTCAACAAGGTTCTCAGATCACTGACTGAGCGCTTCAACATCAAAATCTGCACAATTGATGAAAAAAAAGGATACAACTTTAATTGCACTTGAGGATTTGATAAGCTCCCTCCGCACCTTCGAGATGAACATGGAAATGCAGAAAAATGACAAAAGAAAGACTATTGCATTCCAAGTTTCGAATGACTCATATAATGATCTTATTCAACTATCCTAAGAGGTAAATGATTCAGATCTTTGTGAAGAGTCTATCTCATATATTACGAAGAAGTTTGGGGACTATTTGAAAAGGATCAGAGACAAAAAGAAGACTGGACAACCATCAAGGTTTCTGAGTCTACCAGCATTTGAAAGGCCACAAAATTTTCCTGCCCAACAACAATTTCGACCAAGGAATGAAGGCAAGGGACAATTTAATTAAAAAAAGTATGACTAGGTGCAGTGTAGAGAATGAAATGGCTTTGGTTCCTATTCCAACAAATGTGCTAACAGATTACGAAAGAATAAAGACTATAATGTGTTGGAAACTAAATTTCGGTTGTTTGACAAACCAAGTACTTGAAACTCAACTGATCGTCTATAACTGAAGTTTAAGCGCAAATTTTCAAAGTCAACTGGAACCAGCTGAACTGAACTAACGCAAACAACTGACTGATCAGTTAGACAAGTAATCAATTGAAAACTGATCAGTTGCTATATTCAATTATGAGCTTATCGACTATTGCTTATCAGCTGATCCTTCAGCTGTACACAACAAGAAAAGGACGTTCAACGGACAATAGTACAAAAGCAGACTGCAATATATAGTGGGAACGCCACAATTCAGCTGCAGTGTATGACTGTCAGAAAAATGTTGACATGACAAAACAACGGATAAAAAGATTCAAAATCTATCAAATGTTACCATTGAAGAGAAGCCTATAAATAGCAGAGAAGAGCAGCTGAGACATATAATAACATATCAAAGTTTTGTATATCTAAACTCGTAAAATCTCTGAAAACTACGTTGTTAATCTGTTGAAATAAAAGCTCACGCTCATTGCATATATTCGTAGCAATCAAGGCTACTCATTCGAGCTTTATAGCACAGTGTCATACTTGTAACAATCGATCTTGTAAGAGATCAGTTGTGCTAAATTCAGTTGCATATTGTGAAGCATTTTGTAAACTAAGAGTTTCAGTTTTGGCAGTATTAAGTCCAAACTGAAGTGGATCTTTACAAACTGTTGTATCGATCAAAGTCTTTTAGTGAATATCATATCCTCGTGATAGAAGTGGTGACGTAGGAGTGTTTGAAATACCCGAACATCCATAAAATCCAGTGTTCTTATTTAAGTTTTTATTCTATCTATCAATTAGTTTTATTCCGCACTTTATTGTTAACTGATTGATATTGACTGACAAAATTTATAGTATCAGTTTATCACTAAACTGAACTCATCTTTCGAAAAAGATTTAAAAGTTGAGAGTGTTTATTCAACCTCCCTTCTAAATACTCCTTATCCAAGTACTCGATCCTATCAAGTGGTATCAGAGCCAGGTTAAATCTTGTCTCAGAATACTTTATCCATAAAACTGATAACCGTGTTTTCATTCGATAAAATCCCAATGTTTTCCGGAGAAGATTTTGACGATTGGAAAATCAGAATGCAGGCTCATCTAGATGCACATGACGATGATATGTGGTACGTCATTACTGATGGACCCATGAAGATCTTAAAAGCCAACACAGCTGTAGCCATATCTGATGGGGCACCACATCGTATAAAGAAACCAAGAGAAGAATGGACAGCTGATGATAAAAAGAAATTCAATCTAGACAATGTGGTGAAGGATATCTTATACAAAACACTGGATAAAGTCACCTTCAGCAAAATCAAAATGTGTAAAACTACTAAGGAAATTTTGGAAAAATTGATCCAGCTTTGTGAAAGAAATACGCAAACCAAAGAAAACAAGCTGTCAGTTGCTGTTCATAAATTCGCAACATCAAAATGAAGGTTGGTGAATCCATGCATGAATATGATGAAAGAGTCAGTGGCATTATCAATGAGCTAAATTCACTTGGAAAAGTGTATTCCAATAAAGACGTAGCACTGAAAGTTCTCAGAGATCTTCTCAAAGAATGGGATGTCAAGACCATGGCAATGAGGAAGTCAAAAGACCTGAACAAGGTTGAGCTTCATGACTTGTTTGCTGATCTGAAGGCCTAAGAGTTTGAACTACAAACCAGAGAAGGGGAACATTCTACACCAACAGCCATAACTGCTTTAACTGCTGTCAGACTGGAACCAACTGGTTCAGTTGACAAATCTGTTGATCAGCTAAGCAATGACGCGATGTCATTTTTTGTCAGAAAGTTTGGAAAATTTATGAGAAGAAATCAAGGAAATTTGCAGAAAAAATATCAGAAAAACTACTCCAAAGAAGAACCTTATACTTGTTACAACTGTAGCAAAACTGGTCACTTCATTGCTAACTGTCCCAAATCAAAGAAGGACATTCGAGGCTCAGTTGAAAGACGAAAGAAGCCCTATGAACATAAAAGAAGAACCAAGGATGACAAGAAGCCATTTAAGAAGAAACATGAAGTACTTCTAGCTGAGGAGAGCAAATCTAAGTGGGCGGAAACTGACAGTGAGAAGTCAGAACCAGAAACCTCATACAGCTTAAGTGATGATGAAGAAGAAGTTAAATGCTTAATGGCAGATGATGCTTGTATGGTCCAAAATTAAGACAACGTAACTCGACTGCATGCAAATCTAGAAAATATGAAAAAAGGACTAAATAAATGATTTTAATTGCTTAATTTATTATGTGACATGCATGATATTATGTTAAATAGGATTTTATTATCATTATGCATAAAACTGTATTTTTAAGGGTTATTCAAGTTGCGATCGAGAAACGGAGACCGAAGACTGAAAAACGTAAAATGTTTTTATTGAATAATTAATTTTAATTATTTAAAATATGAGTGATACTTTTTCATATTTTTGAAAATAAGGAGTTTTGAGGTGATTTTATATGCCGGGACGTAAATTTTATCGATGTTGGTTTTTCAACAAAAATATGAACGTTTTGCCAACCCGGCTAATAAATTCACAAGTGTAGTTAAACAAAATTGTTTTTAATAAGTTAATTAAGCATTAATGGGCCTAATTACCTACCTAATGGGCCTAAGCCTTATTAGTGACTAATTAAGTGTATTTAAAGTGTTAAATCACCACAAACCCTAACATTATTCTCACGCCACTTTTTTAGAATTCTCTCCACTAATTCACAACACACACCACACAAAGAATTGAAGGGAAAAATCGTGAGGTTTGAATGAAAATTCAAGCCTAGGCTTACCTCATCGTCGTTCTTTGTCGTCAACGTATATTCGTGCGTTTAAAACGCAAAGACACGCCATACATATCCTTTTCTCGCCTATCACATCGTATTATCGTTTTAAAAATCGTTACTATGAAAATTATGCCATTCATATTACTATTTTCGAAATATTACTCATACTTGTCTTAAACTTATGAATTTTGATCCAAACTCATGCTCTATACACGTGAAGGGGCTGCCTTTTTACATGATTTAAAGAGTCCTAAGACACACCATACACACTGCACAACAAGCAAACAAATTTGGAATCGATTTTTCTGTCATGGGGTTGGTGATCGGGTTTCATGGCTTGTTGCTTGGCTTGGGTCTTGGTTGGACCAGTGCTGGGCTAGAGTCTCGTGAGGGGTCAGGGAAGGAGTCCTAACTGAAAGGGGATCGGTTACGGTGACCGGAAGCGCAACGGAAGTTAAAAATTTTTATTTTTCATGAGAAATTTTCGGCCACCTCCATTCTTGTGTAGCAAATACAATAAACACAAAATGACATTCATAGTGTGTTAAGAAATGTACCTATCAATCACAAGGATTGATGTATGGCTCCAACTAAAGTGTAAACACTTTAGCTCTTCAATGGTAGATACTATCTTCAAGCTTCCTTTGAGCACTCCTTGCTCAACTATTAAGCCACCACCAACTAGGTAGATCCCCTCTCAATTTGCACTAGAAAACTAAGAGGATTTTTCAATGAGAAGAATTTTCTTTCCTCAACACTTGAAGAAGAAAAATGAGAGAAAAATGGGAGAGAGTTTTTTTTCAAGAATTTGCGGCCAAAGCATGAGTGGGAGGGAAGGAGTGTTGGTTAATTTTCTTGTCTTGGTTGTGAGAAAAACAAAAAGCAAAAGGTGCATGCCTTGTATTATTTTAATAAAAAGTAATCCACAACCTTCCACCTCCCAAGCATGCTTTGTTATTTGATTTTTAACAATTAAAAATCCATGGACTTAAATTTAATTATCTCAAACATATTTGAGACTAATTAAACATTACTTGAATTTACCCAAGTCCCACTAGTTAAATAATTATTTAAATTGAGCTCTACAAGACTCAATATGATTTAATTAATTCAACACTTGAATTAATTTAATTATTTGGACTCTACTAGGTCCACTAGTGTTTAATTAATTCAACACTTGAATTAATTTAATTTAGTCCATAATAATGTTTATGAAAATCACAATTTTCAAATACATTATTCACTTGGCCAAATTTTAATTTAGGAACACTTCCATAAATTAAAATTTACATTTCTCTCATAGAAGTCATACTTCTATTTTTCCTTACGCCTATAAACTCATTTATAAGCCGTTCAACACATTGAACTATTTTCTCCTTTATAGAAGTCATACTTCTAATTTTCCTTACGCTTATAAACTCCTTTATAAGCCGTTCAACACATTGAACTATTTTACTTCTCAACGGGATCTAGAAAGCTAGTACTTGTGTGGCCCTCAATGGTTCATTGATACAACTAGCCGTGGGTTCACATCTCCATGTGATTCGGACTAAACATGTCCTTATATGAGCATACCCCAATTGCTCCATTCTTATTTATCAACTCCTTGATAATAAGAACGTCAGAACTCAAGTCTGATAGTACCCAACCAATCATGTTAAACGCCTAGCAGCATCGCTTACATGATTCCCTAGGTATCAAATGATAGTGCCTGCAAGAACCATTCAATTATGGTTAGCGTACAGTACGGTCCCTTCAACTCATATATCCCGACCGATTCGACAACCATTGGTTTATCGAGAGTTGTCAATGAATCGATACTATGTGTCATGTCGTAGTTGCATCGATGGTGTAATCTATGAAACCCCTTTCATAATTACCACCATACTCTGATCAGAGATTTCAAACTACATATACATGAAAAACACATAGGATATCCATACCCGTAGGTAAGCGGTGAATCCCCGACTACAATGCATCGACTCCTATATGTTTCGACAGAACACCCAACCTTGCCACCTGATGACCCCATGAGAGTCGGTAAACAAGTCAAAGTGTAATTCTAGCACATAGAGTCTCAATGTTGTCCCGGGTCATAAGGACTAATGGTGTACAACCATAAACTAGGACTTTTCCACTCGATAAGTGAGAACCACTTGGAAAGT
Source organism: Primulina huaijiensis (assembly GCF_012295235.1). Classification (NCBI taxonomy): domain Eukaryota; kingdom Viridiplantae; phylum Streptophyta; class Magnoliopsida; order Lamiales; family Gesneriaceae; genus Primulina; species Primulina huaijiensis. The sequence continues at coordinate 14,178,932 of NC_133310.1, read as the reverse complement.
CCTTTAATGGAGGGTTGTTCAGTGCACTCTACCAGGAGCACCTATCTGCATGCTCGGACATCACAATGTCCCCTACCAATGAAACATGGTACTCACATCGCAGATACTAGTCTCAAGCTTGAGCGGCCTATATCCTTCTTAGCGGCGGCTGAATCGACTAGGAACCGTTTAGAATATACAGTATTCCAAATATGAGTTTCATGATACTCATCATATGAGCATCTCATATTCTTTCTACTATTTGTATATTCAAGGGCTTTATCTATGCAACTAGCATGGGTATATAGATAAAGATGTGCCAAAACAATAATTTCAAATATTATTAAAATAAAGATTGCTTATACATAGAGTTTCATTGTGAACACTCGGCCAACACTTGGCTCGACGTGCACCTACTCTAACACTAACAATGTTGGGACTCGAGTATAGGGCTCGGCAAGCTAGGACTCCCACCCGAGAAGGAGTAGCGCAGCGCGCATAGGAGCAGCAGTGTGCTGGGGGTTGCACTGTTCAGCCTGGGGTCTCGGGCTGGGCTAGGGTGATGCACTAGGGTCCTAGGAGGGTGCACGGGAGGTTGGTCCAGGGGTTGGCTCGGTTGGTCAGGGTATAGCCGTGAAACAAGAGTCCTATGTCATTAAGGACTCTCGACCGAGAGATGTGAGGGTTGCAGGGCGTATGCTTCGAGCCAGGGGCTGGTTCATGAAGTCATAGCGGTCCATTATGTTCCATATAAGGGTTAGGAAGGGGTTGGCTCAGAGTGGCTCGGGCTTGGCTCGATGGAATTCCAAGATGGCTCAAGGGTGATCAAGGGGTTTCGAACTAGGGTTTTCTTTGAGAAAATTAATCGAAGCACGGCTCACGGGGGTCGAGTCATGGTTCACGAGGGATAAAATAATATAAAAAGTCTAATTTTTGAATTTAGGAATTTTATATTAAATTTTGGAATTTTTTGGGATTAAAACGCCTTCAAAACGACTAATTAAAAATTAATTAAAACGTCTAGTATTTAAGCTAAATAAAATTTTGAGAAATTTAATTTAGGCTTAAATAATTATTTGGGACATGTTAGAGTCAATGAAATCAAGAAAAAAGTCAAAACCGAGAAATTTTATGTCTAGGGGTAAAACGGTCATTTTAAACTTAAAAATTAGTAAACATCATGGCAGTGCTCTGAATGCTGTTTTACATTCTAATATGATTATTTCAAATGTTTATGAATTTTTACATGTTAAATTATAATTTTTAAATGTCTATGGATTTTGATGATTCAAGGTTGACATTTAAAAGACATGTTGCATGCTTGGTTTCAAAAACAAAATTTATATGTTATGCACGATTTTTATAAAGTGATGTGAATATAAAAAGTTGAAGGAAGTAAAGTAATTGTTACTGAAACGTCTGCCTTTCTTTTGCTTAAAAAGTACTAGAAATTTTTTTTTCAAACTCACTTAGCATCGGCCGAACCATAAAATTTACATAAAATATTTTGGACTTTATTTTAAAATAAAACAACCAACTATATATTTGAGAAATACAGCCCATACTATAATCTCTCCAAAAACCTCTCGAACATAATTAAAAAGTCGTAAAAATCCTAAACATAAATCATAAACATAATTGCGGAAAGCTAGAAGCGTTGGTCCTCGGGTCGTATGCACCTTCAGTCAAGTCAGGTCAACCATCAAGACCTCCGATGACATTAATATCATAAACACCTGCATCAATCACACCTAGTGAGTCTAAAAACTCAACACCATAATCTTGATAACAAGTAATATGTATAAAATCACATGCAACAGTGAAAAATACTTAAATGTGACTTTCGTATTCAACTACGTCTACGTCTACGTGTTGGGCGATGGATCCATCTACATGTAACCACAGTACTGGGCGGCGGGGACACCAGCAACACTCTCACCGGTCAACTGGGCCTTGGCCTTACGTATTAACATAATATCGTATACATATACATATCCGTATCCAAAGAAACACGATCGTCGGGCTCCCACTGGGACCATAACCATCACGATATTTCCAACATATCATCGTATTAGTCACAATTACTTCACTTCCTTCAACGTTTCATTTTCTCATCACTTTATAAAATTTAAACATGCATGTAACGTTTTTCTTTTAAACCAAGCATGCAACATTTCCTTTAAATGTCCATAATTAAACCATAAAATACATAAACATAAAAATTCCATAAACATTTAAAATTGACATATTAACATATAAAAATTCATAAACATTCATAATCATTGAAAATAATCATATTAGCATATAAAACAGCATTCAGGACACTGTCATGACGTTTACTAATTTCTAAGTGTAAAAAGACCGTTTTACCCTTGGACGTAAAATTTAACATTTTTTACTTTTCCTTAATTCCATTGACTCTAACATGTCTCAAATAATTATTTAAGCCTACATGAATTTTATCATATTTTTATTTAGCTTAAATCGAGTACTTTTAAATTAGTCTTTAAATACGACGTATTACTGCGTTTTAATCCCGAATTAAACTAAATCTTAATATAAAATTCTCAAATTAAAAACATAGCCTTTTAATAATTATTTAAGCTTAAACCTAAATTTTCATAATTTTATAAAGCTTAAAACTAGGCTTTTCAATTAATTCGTTAATTAGCGTTTCGTACGGCGATTAAATCCCGATTAAATCTAAAACTCGTTATTTTGATCCCAAATTTTAAATATATCATTTTTAGTATTTATTCTACCCTTCCAAGTCATGAGCCACCCCCGTGAACCCGTGGATTCATTTTTAGTCTTTTAATTTTCGTTTTTGACCCTTTATCGAACGCACCGAGCCATCTGCTACTTTACTCGAGCCACGCCCGAGCCACCTTGAGCCAAAACCTAGCCAACCCATCTAGGGACCCTACTGACAAAGCTCAGCCCGAAAAACTAGCCCTGGCCCGCTCAAAAACTTGCTGGACAGTAGACCACTTGTATGAATGTGTGTGCGTGAGATTGCATCCTTGGTGTATTAGGTTCCCTTGTCAACTAGGACACCTCCCAGCCTTAACCACTCAACCCCTCACGACACTAACCCTCCCTGGACCACGCCCAGACCAAGCCTAGACCAACCCAGCCACCAGAACCCCAAGCCCAAAGCACCTGAATCAAAGAACACCAGCTGCGCGACTTGCTCTCCCTCACGGCTTCCATTGTTTCCTTGAGCCAGCAGCGACCCAGCCACTCCAGCCCCTTACCCAGCCCCTGCCCATGACCCTGGGACCCTGATGAACCTACCCTGAGCCCCCAGCCCCTGCAGCGAGTCCCTTGGCCGTTGCTGTACTCCACCCGCGCACGAGGAGCCCTTGCTTTAAAGGACTCCTCCTAGGCTGCAACCAAGGAGTCCTAGCCATGCTAGGACCCTTCCTGACTCTGACACACGTCCCTTAGGACCCAACACCCTGACCTGGTGGAGCCCCTAAGCCCCATGCACCCTAGCCAAGTTCCTTGAATTTTTGTACAAACCATGCAACTCACGGCTTTATCTTTCTGAATTTTCCTACGGTTCCAGCTCAATTCAATTTCGTTTGCAGCATGTCTCGTGTGTTCTAAGACCCCTAAAATTGTGTAAAAACATCCCCTCTAAGTTACCTACCATGGCAGCCCCCTCTTGCAAAGATAACACAAGTTTTTGGACACAAAAACATGCTTTAAACCCATGTGTATGTATAAAAACAAAAATAATAAAAGAGATACTGGGTTTTCATGTCAATCATAATTAAATGCTTATTAGGGTGCGATTGATGAGAAAAGAAGAATTATGACTTGCCTTTGTGTTTTTAAACGCATGAAAACGAAGCGATGATTGAAGAACGACGACAGGGAACGACGGCTTGAAAAACTCTAGCAACTTGATGTTTTTCCCTTCATAAAATATGTGTGTGCCGTGACTTGTGTTTGAGAGAAGTGTTTGGGGTGATTGGGGATGTGGGCGTAGGAATTTATGGGTTTTGGGTGGGTTTAGAATATTATATAGCTAATTAATCACTAATTAAACTTAGGCCCACTAAAACATATAATTAGGCCCATTAGTGTTTAATTAGGATTTCATTAAAATATGATAATAGTTTTGTTTTAATAAATTTGTAAATTTAATAGCCGGGTTGCCAAAAAGCTCGCATTTTTGTTGAAACACCAATACCGATAAAATTTACGTCCCGGCGTATAAAATCACCTCAAAACCCCTTATTTTAAAAAATATGAAAAACCATCACCCTTAATTTAAATAATTAAAAACAATTATTTAATAAAAACATTTTATGTTTTTCAGCCCTCGGTCTCCGTTCCTCGATTGCAACTCGAATATCCTTTAAAAATACAGTTTTAATGCAATCATGTAGAAAAATATATTTTAAACATATCAATATGCACAACATAATTAATTTATGAAATTAAAATATTTAATTAAAATATAGGAGAATTTTATAATTGCATGCATGTGATTCGCGTGGACCTTTAAATTTTCGGGATGTTACAATCTTCCCCCTTAAATTGAATTTCGTCCTCGAAATTTGCTTATCCTTAATAAACCAAAGTTTAGACTTAGTTCTAGTATCTCAAAAATCCACGCTTCCGCTGCGCTACTTTGATAAAACTTAAGTTCTAGAATGTCCTTACGTCTCCTTATTCCCAATTAAATTTTCCTTCTACATCCTTATTTGCAATTTGCAACTTAAGAAAACCCATAATGACTTAGTGCTATACTATTATAACCCCGAATTTTAATTTTTCTAACAATTTCCAATATTAAAATATGACTGATCATACTTATTGTATATTACTTTCCTTATTTATACCCAAAATATTCATCAACCTATCAATTTCATTCTTAAAATCCCAAGCACATCCGCTAACATTTAGATTTTTCAAGCCTAATATCGATTCATCCTTAAAAATCCTTGATTAAAACTTCTTATAATACTAAAAACAAGATATCCCAAGGTTTTGAATATTCTTAAAAGTCTAAATCATCAAAATTTTTACCATATAACTGATTCAATTCGCACTTATTGTTAAACTAGTCCCCAAATTCCTTAATATTTGCAAAATAAATTCTTAATTTCCCCAAAAATTATTTTAATTGGTCCTTAATTTCAAAAATTCTACGATTAACCCATAAGTTCTTTACATTCTTAATTTTCTTCTACAATTTTCCCATGACATAATTTCGATAATTTTAAACTTATTTACCCAAAAATCAATTCCTATAACCAAACTTACCTTTCATCAAAACTTAAAATCCCAATTTATATATTTTTATATTCCCAAAGTCGTTGCAATCCTCAAATAATTATTTCTTATGAGTAATTTTTAAAAATTAATTCGAATAGTAATCACGAATCATAAATATTTTCTTAGAAAATCTACGTGTCACAAAAACATTCGTAATATTCACAATTAACTTATAGCCCAAAAGTAGAATGTCAATACTAAAACCCAAAAATCAACATAGTCCAATTCCACCAAAAACCAACATGCGTTGAAATCAAATAATTTCTTATCTCATATCGTATTAAATATAAAATTTCTAAAGTATATAAAACATATATCCTAATAATGTTATTAAACATGTGATGTAAATATATAATTCATGTAGTCATGCAAATAATATCATAAAATCATATAAAGCATGTAAACATACAATTTGAGGCTTGACGACTGATCTTCCCGGAAATGATGGTGGCACAACCCTTTACAGAACAATTGCTCTGATACCAACTGAAACGTCTGCCTTTCTTTTGCTTAAAAAATACTAGAATTTTTTTTTTCAAACTCACTTAGCATCGGCCGAACCATAAAATATTTTGGACTTCATTTTAAAATAAAACAACCAACTATATATTTGAGAAATACAGCCCATACTATAATCTCTCCAAAAACCTCTCGAACATAATTAAAAAGTCGTAAAAATCCTTAACATAAATCATAAACATAATTGCGGAAAGCTAGAAAAGTTGGTCCTCGGGTCGTGTGCACCTTCAGTCCAGTCAGGTCAACCATTAAGATCTCTCATAACATTAATATCATAAACATCTGCATTAATCACACCTAGTGAGTCTAAAGATTCAACACACCATAATCTTAATAACAAGTAATACATATAAAATCACATGCAACAATGAAAAATACTTGTACTTAAAATATCGTTTTCATAAAGATGTAAAAACTTTAAACAAAAACAATTTTCATAAACATTTTCATGATGCATAAACATTAAAAACATCCTCCATAAACATTTTCTTAAACGTATTCATGTCATCCTCAACATATTCATATTCATATTATCATCAACATATACGTATTCTTTTTTCTTTTTCGTTGAATTCAGATCGTTAATTGTGACTTTCGTGTTCATCTACGTTTACGTCTACGTGTTGGGCGATGGATCCATCTACATGTAACCACAGTACTGGGCGACGGGGACACCAGCAACTCTCTCACCGGTCAACTGGGCCTTGGCCTTACGTATTAACATATTATCGTATCCATATACATATCCGTATCCAAGGAAACACGATCGTCGGGCTCCCACTGAGACCATAGCCCTCACGATATTTCCAACATATCATCGTATTAGTCACAATTACTTCACTTCCTTCAACGTTTCATATTCTCATCACTTTATAAAATTTAAACACGCATGTAACGTTTTTCTTTTAAACCAAGCATGCAACATTTCTTTTAAATGTCCATAATTAAACCATAAAATCCATAAACATAAAAATTCCATAAACATTTAAAATTGACATATTAACATATAAAAATTCATAAACATTCATAATCATTGAAAATAATCATATTAGCATATAAAACAGCATTCAGGACACTGCCATGACGTTTACTAATTTCTAAGTGTAAAAAGATCGTTTTACCATTGGACGTAAAATTTCACATTTTTTACTTTTCCTTAATTCCATTGACTCTAACATGTCTCAAATAATTATTTAAGCCTACATGAATTTTATCATATTTTTATTTAGCTTAAATCGAGTACTTTTAAATTAGTCTTTAAATACGACGTATTACTGCGTTTTAATCCCGAATTAAACTAAATCTTAATATCAAATTCCCAAATTAAAAACTTATCTTTTTAATAATTATTTAAGCTTAAACCTAAATTTTCATAATTTTATAAAGCTTAAAACTAGGCTTTTCAATTAATTCGTTAATTAGTGTTTCGTGCAACGATTAAATCCCGATTAAATCCAAAATTCGTTATTTTGATCCCAAATTTTAAATATAGCATTTTTAGTATTTATTCCACCCTTCCAAGACATGAGCCACCCCCGTGAACCCGTGGATTCATTTTTAGTCTTTTAATTTTCGTTTTTGACCCTTTATCGAACGCACCGAGCCATCTCCTAATTTACTCGAGCCACACCCGAGCCACCTTGAGCCAAAACCTAGCCAACCCATCTAGGGACCCTACTGACCAAGAACAGCCCGAAAAACTATCCCTGTCCCGCTCAAAAACTTGCTGGACAGTAGACCACTTGTATGAATGTGTATGCGTGAGTTTGCATCCTTGGTGTATTACGTTCCCTTGTCAGCTAGGAAACCTCCCAGCCTTAACCACTCAACCCCTCACAACACTAACCCTCCCTGGACCACGCCCAGACCAAGCCCAGACCAACCCAGCCACCAGAACCCCAAGCCCGAAGCACCTGAATCCAAAAACACCAACTGCGCGACTTGCTCTCCATCACGGCTTCCATTGTTTCCTCGAGCCAGCAGCGACCCAGCCACTCCAGCCCCTTGCCCAGCCCCTGCCCATGACCCTGGGACCCTGATGAACCTACCCTGAGCCCCCAGCCCTTGCAGCGAGCCCCTTGGCCGCTGTTATACTCCACCAGCGCACGAGGAGTCCTTGCTTTAATGGACTCCTCCTAGGCTGCAACCAAGGAGTCCTAGCCATGCTAGGACCCTTCCTGACTCTAACCCACGTCCCTTAGGACCCAACACCTTGACCTGGTCAAGCCCCTAAGCCCCATGCACCCTAGCCAAGTTCCTTGAATTTTTTTACAAACCATGCAACTCACGGCTTTATCTTTCTGAATTTTCGTACGGTTCCAGCTCAATTCAATTTTGTTTGCAGCATGTCTCGTGTGTTCTAAGACCCCTAAAATTGTGTAAAAATATCCCCTCTAAGTTACCTACCATGGCAGCCCCCTCTTGCAAAGATAACAAAAGTTTTGGGACACAAAAACATGCTTTAAACCCATGTGTATGTATAAAAACAAAAATAATAAAAGAGATACTGGTTTTTAATGCCAATCATAATTAAATGCATATTAGGGTGTGATTGATGAGAAAAGAAAAATTATGGCGTGCCTTTGCATTTTTAAACGCACGAAAATGAAGCGACGATTGAAGAACGACGACAGGGAACAACGGCTTGAAAAACTCTAGCAACTTGATGTTTTTCCCTTCATAAAATATGTGTGTGCCGTGACTTGTGTTTGAGACAAGAGTTTGGGGTGATTGGGGAAGTGGGCGTAGGAATTTATGGGTTTTGGGTGGGGTTTAGAATATTATATAGCTAATTAATCACTAATTAAACTTTGGCCCACTAAAACATATAATTAGGCCCATTAGTGTTTAATTAGGATTTAATTAAAATATGATAATAGTTTTGTTTAAATAAATTTGTGAATTTAATAACCGGGTTGCCAAAAAGCTCGTATTTTTGTTGAAACACCAACACCGATAAAATTTACGTCCCGGCGTATAAAATCACCTCAAAACCCCTTATTTTAAAAAATATGAAAAACCATCACCCTTAATTTAAATAATTAAAAACAATTATTTAATAAAAACATTTTATGTTTTTCAGCCCTCGGTCTCCGTTCCTCGATCGCAACTCAAATAACCTTTAAAAATACAGTTTTAATGCAATCATGTAGAAAAATATATTTTAAACATGTCAATATGCACAACATAATTAATTTATGCAATTAAAACATTTAATTACAATACAGGAGAATTTTATAATTGCATGCATGTGGTTTGCGTGGACCTTTAAATTTTCGGGACGTTACAGTGACTATTGAGGATATGAGGATTAGAGGTAAGAATGAGAATATCGTGAGGGAAAAGGCCCAGAGGAAGCCCGACGATCGTATTTCCATTCGATGAGGATAGGCCAAGGCCCAATTGACCGGTGAGAGTGTTGCAGGTGTCCCCGCCGCCCATTACTGTGGTGACATGTAGATGAATCCATCGAATTTTTGAGGATGAGAAAAGTCACAATTAACGATCTGATTTCAATAAAGAAAATGAAAATGTTTATGATCATGATAAAAGGTTTTATGTTATGTTTGAGGAAAAAGAAAAGGTTGAGATTTATGTTTACATGTCAAGGAAATGTTATTTTTACGTAAAACTATTTTCACTGTTGCTTGTGATTTTTATACGTATTATTTGTTATAAAGGTTATGATGTGTTGAGTCTTTAGACTCACTAGGTGTGATGGATGCAGGTGAGTTTGATGAAGGTCTTGATAGTTGACCTGGCTGGACTAAAGATGCACACGACTCGAGGACCAGCGCTTATACTTTTTCGCACTTATGATTTATGATTACGACTTACGTTAAAAGATTTTTAAGACTATTTATTTATGCTTTTGAGTGGTTTTTGAGAGTATGATACTTTTCAAGTTTATTACTTTTTAGGTTTGGTAAAACATTTGACGATTTCATGTTTTGGCAATTTCCTTTGGATTTGCAAATACTAGTTGGTTGTTTTATTTTAAATGGTGCAAAATATTTTATAAAAATATTTTCATGTATTAGTGAGGTTCGGCCGTTTCATGTTAGGTTTAAAAAAAATTAATTCTAGTACTTTTAAGCATTAAAAAGGGCAGACGTTTCAGTTGGTATCAGAGCCAAGGGTACTGTAAAGGGTTGTGCCACCATCAGTGCCGGAAAGATCAGTCATCAAGCCTCAAATTTGTAAGTTTTACATGCTTTATGTGATTCAACATGATGTTACCCGCACGGTGACATGAATAATATGTTTATGATACATGTTTACTAGCTTTTTGAGTATAAATGCTTTGCATGCTTAAATTGCTAAATGAGTAAGGATGTGTCACATGATTAGAAAAACTTAGATTTAAATGCATGTTGGTTACGTAAGAATTTGGAAAATATTCAGATAAAATGCTTCCTAGACGCGCCCCTGTTAATGAGAATCAAGCCGAGAACAGCGTGAACCATCAAGGGAATGCACCACCCCCACCACCTCCTCCAGGGGATGTTGCTACTCGTGCGTTAGAGAGAATGGCTCGTTTCTTCGAGCAACAGTTACAGCAGCTGCAGTTGCAACAGTAGTTACAGCAGGCACCTAGGCCACAGCATGGCATATATGATCAGTTCTGGAGGCTAGGGCCAAAGGAATTTTCTGGCACCACCAATCCCTTTGCTGCTGAGAGTTGGATTCTTTCACTCGAGGTACACTTTCGTTATCTGGATATGAGGGATGCGGACCGTGTGACGTGTACCACTTATCTGTTTAGGGATGACGCTTCCTTATGGTGGGAGGGATATGAGCATGGTATTAATCTTGCTATACTTACTTGGGCTCGTTTCAAGGAGATATTCTATGAAAAATAATTTACTGCTAATGTCAGAGGGTGACTGATGAGGGAGTTTATGAACCTCCGTCAGGGAGACTCGACTGTTGCTGAGTTTGTGAAGAAATTCGATAGGGGTTTTCACTTTATACCCCTTATTGCGGGTGATCCTACAGAGAAGCTTAGACACTTCATGGATTGTCTATGACCTACCTTACGAAATAATGTTATGATGGTGCGTCTTTTGGACTATGCCACTGCTATTATTTATGCATTCCAGTCTGAGCAATCTTTGAGGGACATTGATTTTGAGCTACAGCGCAAGAGGCAGCACATTCAAAATAATAATCAGCCAAATAAAAAGTCATATACGGATCCTCCTAGACCTCAAGGGCCTCAAAAGCCTCAAGGTCAAGTCAAAAAACAACCAGCACAAAAGCCACAAAATCCTGGAGCACCAAAGCCTGTTGAGAGGCAACCATGCAAGGATTGCAATTGCTTACATCTTGGCAAATGTGAATGGGGGGCATTCAAGTGTTTCTATTGCAAGGAGAATGGGCACAAGGCTGCTGATTGCCCAAAAAAGAAAGCACCTACAGTGGGACGAGCTTATGTGATGAATGCTGAAGAAGCTGAGGAGGAGGCTGACACTACGCTTATCATGGGTAACCTAGTCATTTAGTATTTTTATATTGCTTATTTTTGCATGAAATGTTAAATTGGTTATTAGAATTGAATTGAGATTAAATATAACCTAGAGAAAATTAGATTGCATGCTCTACTTTAGTTGGAAACTAAGATAAGATTTTAGAAACCATAGAAATTGGTATTGAAATTTTGAGCCTTAGATTTATATGAAGGATGTAATATTTTCACTAAAAGTTTTAGGGCCAAAATTAAAGAAAAATCATAATTTAAAGGTTTGTTAAGGGTTCGAAATCATTGAGGGGTCTTTGTGCAATTCTCGATAATTATAAGGACCAAAATGCAATTAACCAAAAGTAAAGGGACCTAAATGCAATATCCGAATTCTTAAGGGTCAAAAACGTAACTTTCAAAATTTAAGGCACCAAATTGTAAAATTTCGAAAAAAACAAGGATTAAATTGCAAATATCCAAAAATTTTGGACTAAAATGAAAATTTCGAAAAAATCGAAGGGCTAAAGGAAATTTTTCCAGAAATACTTAAGTTCAACGCGTAATCTTCATCTAACGTTGGGAAAATTAGTTGTAGGAATTCTTTAAGCTTCAACACGAAAAGATTTAAAAGGCGTTTTCGCCGCAAGGAGGATTATCATTCAAGGGGTAGCTACCTATGCACTACTAGATTCGGGAGCTACACATTCATTCATCTCTGAAATCTTCATCAAAAGACTGAATATTACTCCTCAATACATGGGTTTGGGTTTCAAAGTTTCTATTCCTTCCGGTGATCAAATTTTCACGTCTAAAATTGTCAAGAATCTGGAGCTTCGATTATTCAAAGATGTGGTTCGGACAGATCTTATTGTGCTTCCTATACCCGAATTTGATATTATACTCGGTATGGATTGGTTATCAGCAAATGGAGCTTCGATTGATTTTCGTCAGAGATCAGTGTCTATTCGACCGCCTAGTGGTAAATCTTTTGTCTTTGAGGTGGCGAGAAAAAAACAAATGCCGCACATTATCTCTTGTCTTGTGGGAGGAAGCTTATTAAGCGTGGATGCCAAGCTTTTCTAGCATGTGTCACTACAGCAGATGCATCTATCAGTCAGAAGTTAGAAGATGTTGATATTGTCAGATATTTTCCTAGTGTCTTTCCCGACGACGTTTCTGGTATTCCACCCGATCATGAAATAGAATTCTCTATTGATCTTATACCGGGCACTATTCCTATATCTAAAGTACCTTATCGTCTAGCACCCGCTGAAATGAAATAATTAAAAGATCACATCCAAGAATTGCTAGACAAGGGTTTTATTCGCCCTAGTTATTCTCCATGGGGCTCACCGGTAATATTTGTGAAGAAGAAGGATGGTAATATGCGTCTTTACATTGATTATCGAGAGCTCAACAGGGTCACTATCAAGAATAAGTATCAACTGCCAAGAATTGAAAATTTATTTGATCGGTTGCAAGGAACATTGATATTTCCTAAGATTGATCTTCGATATGGGTACCATCAGTTGAAAGTGAAAGAGTCGGATGTTCACAAGACAACATTTCGTACTAGATATGGGCACTACGAGTTTATGGTCATGCCATTCGGTCTGACTAATGGGCCAGCGATCTTCATGGATCTCATGAATCGTGTATTTCAGCCGTATCTGGATCAGTTTATTAGAGTCTTCATTGATGATATATTGATCTATTCGACGAATAAAGAGGAGCATAGTCGTCATTTGAGAACAGCACTGCAAGTACTACAAGACAAAAGTGTTGAAAACCAAATTCTGGATTCTAGAGTTTGACAAACTGATCAACCAACTGATACGCGCAAGTACATTCAACAACTGGACTTAATAACTTAAATCAGCTAACTGATCAGTTGGAAACTGATTTATGCTAAAGCACCTTTCAACTGAACATGTCTCGGGAAAGAACGATCAACCGACAAAGAGACATAGAAGATTGCAACGCCGCACTTAAATCAATACAGCTTAGAACAACGCATTTCGGCGAAAGCAGTTAAGACGCCGCATCACAATAAATGAAGGAAACAATATCCAAGGAATAATCAAGTAAAAAATCAACGGATACAAAGATTCAAATTCATCTCAAGTTACCGTTGGAAAGGAAGCATATAAATAAGTGAACAAAGCAGCTGAGAAGTAGAACCATCAACGCATTATTGAAGCTTACTGTTACGCTGCTAAAATCACAATTCACAGCTCACGTATATCAAACATATCAGTAGCATCTAAAGCTACACTTTGAGCATGTTAGCACTTTGTAATTCAATCAAGAATATATCAGTTGTGCTAAGATCAGTCACGAACTGATAAAAGCTGTTGTATGCTAAGAGTTTCAGTTTTGG
>NC_133310.1:14145536-14164756 GCF_012295235.1 Primulina huaijiensis | reverse complement strand
TTAGGGATATCAGACTCCCTAACCTTCAACTGATAATAACCAGATCGCAAATCAATCTTCGAGAACACTGTAGCCCCTTGCATTTGGTCAAAAAGGTCATCTATCCGTGGCAACGGATACTTATTCTTAATCGTCACTTTGTTGATCTCTCTATAATCAATACACAGCCGCAACGACCCATCTTTCTTCTTGACGAAAAGAACCGGAGCTCCCCAAGGCGAAGAACTCGGCCGAATAAAACCTTTATCCAATAAATCCTGCAATTGCGTCTTCAACTCTTTCATCTCTGAAGGGGCCATTCTGTACGGAGCCTTAGAAATAGGAACCGTACCTGGAACTAGATCAATCACAAACTCTACATCTCTGTCCGGCGGTAAACCCGGCACATCATCCTCAAATACATCAGAGAACTCTCTCACAATATCAATATCATCAATATTCAACTTCACAATTCTATCCATATCCACAATCGAAACCAAAAACCCATCACAACCTCTAAACAACAACTTCTTAGCCTCAAGACACGAAATAAAAGGAAGGATCAGCGAAGTACCTGCACTGGCGAACAAACCTTCCCTATTGCCATCATCTGCAAATTTCACCGTCTTAGCAATGCAATCAATCACTGCACGGTAAGTTGATAGCCAATCTATGCCAAGTATAATATCAAACGCAACCATCGGAATAACAATCAAGTCGGCATAAAAAACTCGCCCATCAATTTGAACAAAGCACGCATACGCAATAGATGTTGGGCACAACACATCTCCCGAAGGCAAAACAACATTAAACTGGAGGGGAATAACAAAAGGAACTATACCCAAAGATCTGAAAAATAGTTCAGATATAAAAGAATGAGTAGCACCTGTATCAATCAATGTCGTAGCTACTCTGCCTGAAATTAAAATAGTGCTAGAGATCACAGAAGAATCATGGTTTATACCTTCCTTTGTCATGGTAAAGATGCGACCCTGCACCTTCTCTTTACTCGAGCCTCTTGGACAATCCTTGGCTATATGGCCTGCAGTGCCACAACGGTAACAAGTATGAGTACCAAATCTGCACTCTTCCCGATGATGTCTACTGCACTTGGGACACAATGGCTTCTCAGGATCAGATGTAACTGTCGGTGGTTTAGGACTCGGCTCCAACTTGCCTTTCCCTTTAAAATGGTCCTTTCCTCTTTGGCTCGAACCTTGACCTCTTTGAGCAACAAATTGCTGCCTCGCTTGTCTCTCTCTGGCAATGTCTTTCTCATCTTGCTCGGCCAACAAAGCCTTAGACACAATCTCTTTGAATGTCACCGCCTTCGACATATTGATGTCCCTTCTGATTTCTGCTCGAAGGCCTCTAATGAAATGAGCACCCTTGTCTTTGTCATTGGAGGCAATATACGGAGCAAAGAGACAGCCCTCTTCAAACTTCAGAATATACTCATCAACATTCATACCTCCTTGACGAAGCTCTAAAAACTCAGTCACCTTCCGAGCTCGAAGTGCATCTGGGAAATACTTGTCATAGAAAAGATCAGTGAACTCTTGCCACTTCAATGCTGGAACATCAACACTTACCTTGGTAGCATTCCACCAAATGCGTGCAGCTTTGACTAACATGAACACTGCACAACTGATTCTGTCCTTATCTTCATAGTTGAGATGATCGAAAATCGCCTCAAGAGCTTTGACCCACTCTACAGCCACCAATGGATCAGTGCTTCCTGCAAATTCCGGCGGATCCATTCTCTTGAAAGCAGTAAAGATCCCATCGGTCCCAACTGCCTGAGCCACTTGGCCTCTCCCTTGACCTCTACCTTGGCCTGTTCCTTGCAAACGTAACAACTGTTGGATCTGCTCACTATGGACCTTAGCTTGCTCTTTCAGTAGCTTGCCGAACTCATCGACAACTCTAGAGGAAGAACTATCCTCACCCTCTGAAGCCTTTCTCTTAGGAGGCATACTCCTACAATGTGCTCACATAATACATATCAACCAATAACAATAATTAGATGTAGAAGAAGACATACCCGGACTGTTGAAAGTAGACGAAGTCATATGCATTGGTCCGAAGAACGGTGCTCTGATACCACTAAATGTAACCCTCTGACCCGATTTCATAAAATAACAGCGGAATTTAAAATTTTTCTTGAAGGAAAGAAGGTTTAAAAATACATTTCCATATATAATCAAAAGTATACACATGATCAATCAAATGATACAACAAAATACAAAATATCATTTTGTATGATCATGTCCAAAATACTATCAAAATAATCTTTCCTTCTTCCATCTCTATATGCATATGACTCCGGTCTCAATCAACGTCCCGGCTCGTCGCTCTTATCTGCATCACATGAAATAACTGAAATGAGTATAAAACTCAGCAAGTGGAACTCTTACATAGCAATGTACATATACCATACTCTGTAAAACGTGGCTTTGAAAACATTAAATACCATCAACTCTGAAACATGAATATCATAGAATGAATAACAATAACGATGGTATTTCTCTTTTCTCTGTTGGATTGATATCTATATAGTAACTCTGTCTCTGTACCTATATCCCATCGATATACATCGATAACTCTGAGGGATATAAGCCTATGGTCGTTGATCAACTAATTGCATGCAATCTCTGACTATGTATCTATCAATCCAATAAAACATTTGAATTCTCTCTTTGGCATTAAAACAAACACTTTGAAGACTCTATTTTCTTTTGTATTCCCTTTAACATAATTGAGACATAAGAATGTCTCTAATATACAACAAGGTGTATTAATACATAGCATGAATCAAATGGAAGGGAATAACACTTTAAAACCATTGAAACACAATACATATATTATCATGTGAGCACAAGGAAATGAATTCCACTTACAACACTTGGAACCTTGAATCTATACCCTTGGTACACAACCTACAACAATAAACCATAATTTGCACCATCAATAACCCAATAATCACAAACTCGTACCATTAAATTCATAAAACCAACACCATCAACAAACCCATGATTTCTCCCAACACCAAAACCAAGAATAAACTATACCACAAGCTTATCTTAGCTCCTTGAACCCACAAGAACCTTGATCACACTTCAATAATCCAACAAGTAGCTTGAATCAAAGAAAGAAAATGAAACCCTAACCTCCCCTTGAGATAAAGAACCGAGAAAATGGGAGAAGAAATGAGAAAAATGAACCAACTCTTGCATTATATCACTTAAATCTCGAAAACACGCTTCTACTGTTCATGCACCGCGGGTGAGCTACATACCTCACCGAGGGTGCGGTGTGCCTTCGGCACCTCAACCAAATTTCTGAAATCGACGACCGCGGGTGCGGTACCTATCCCACCGCGGGTGTGGTGTCTCTTCGGAAATTCCACAAATTCTGCAATAAAGACCGCGGGTGCGCTGCACAAATCACCGCGGGTGCGGTCTGCTCTCGGCCAAAACAACTCTATGCAACAAAAATCGAATCGCAACGCTGATACAACACAACTACCCAACAACTAATATCAACAATACCACAAAACAATAATAACCAACAATACTATGACCATAATCACAACTCTTAACATCTAAATCAAACTTAATCTTAACCAAATAAACCATAAACATACGAAATCTTAAACTGTACCGTTCACCAGGCTTGGATATTACATTTAAACTTTAAAACCATTGCCTATCTGAGTAAACATGAACTTGTAACTGGTTTGCACAAAATAGATTTTTCAAAAGAAAAACTTTGCTCAGCATGTCAGTATGGTAAACAAGTACGATCCTCTTTTAACAACAAGGGTTGTCAATCTTCATCCCGATGCTTAGAACTGTTGCACATGGATCTTTTTGGTCCTATACAAGTCATGAGCTTAGGGGGAATGAAATACACCTTGGTGTTCGTAGATGACTTTTCAAGATTTACTTGGGTTATTTTTCTCAAATCCAAGGACATACTGCTTCACAACTGATAAAATTCTTCAAAAGACTTTTAAATGAAAAATCAGTTGGAATTGATCGAATCAGATCTGATCGAGGAACTGAATTCATCAATCAAACTCTTTCAAATTTTCTAGAAAATGCTGGAATTAAGCATGAGCTCTCAGCAGCCAGAACTCCTCAGCAAAATGGTGTAGCTGAGAGAAGAAATCGGACCCTGAAAGAAGCTGCTAGAACAATGCTTGCTGATTCTGGTATTTCTCAAAGGTTTTGGGCAGAGGCAGTAAACACTGCGTGTTATACTCAGAATAGATCAATAAGAATCATATGAAAACACCATATGGAATCTGGCATGGAAGAAAAAGTATAATTACTTATTTCAAAATATTCGGCTGCAGATGTTTTATCCTTGATAATGGTAAAAATTATTTAAAAGCGTTTGATGTAAAATTTGCAGAGGGAATATTTCTTGGATACTCATCAGTTAGTATAGCCTATAGAGTCTTCAACAAAAAAACCCTAAATGTTGAAGAATCAGCTCATATTGATTTCGATGAAACTGAACTAACTGATAAGCCAACTGATCAAGTTGAGCTAGCTGATCGATTAACAGATATCAGTTTAGAAGATGATAGCAAAAATGAAAGTCACAGCAATCAAAACAGATTTCAAACACCTGAATCAGAAGTACTGGACTAATCAGATGTACATAAAGTCGTTGCTGATGATCAGTTGATAGAGCATAATGATAACACTCAAATACCAGTTGACGAAGCACCAACTGAGACTCAAAATTGTGTTCAGTTACCAACTGAAGAAATTGCTGATACAACAAATACTGAGTACATCTGGAAAAAATCACCACCACCTGAACTGGTAATAGGAAATCCATCAGATCCAGTAAGAACTTGAAATCAAATGCTAAATTTATTTATCCATTCAGCTTTTGTTTCACAACTAGAACCGAAGAAAATTGATGAAGCTCTTGCTGATCCTAACTGGGTAAATGCAATGCAAGAAGAGTTAAATCAGTTCACTCATAACAATGTCTGGAACTTAGTTCCAAGACCAATTTCAAAAACTATTATAGGTACAAAATGGGTGTACAGGAACAAACTGAATGAAGACGGCTCAGTTGTACGCAACAAAGCAAGACTTGTGGCACAAGTATATAGGCAAGAAGAAGGAATTGACTATGATGAAACTTATGCACCAGTTGCAAGACTGAAGGCAATAAGAATCTTTCTTGCTTATGCATCACACAAGAAATTCAAAGTATACCAGATGGATGTGAAGAGTGCTTTCTTAAATGGTCAACTGTAGGAAGAAGTATATGTTGAACAACCTCTAGGTTTTGTAAATCATAGTTTACCTGATTATGTTTATCATTTGAACAAAGCCCTGTATGGTCTTAAACAAGCTCCCAGAGCTTGGTATGAAACCCTTTCAAAATTTCTAAATGATCATGATTTTTCCGTAAGATCAGTTGATAAGACTTTGTTTAAATTTTCTAAAAATAATCATATCTTACTTGTTCAAATTTATGTTGATGACATTATATTTGGGTCAACTAAACCCAAATTGAACGAAAAGTTTGCTAAGTTAATGCAGGACAAGTTTGAAATTAGCATGATGGGTGAACTGACATTCTTTCTTGGACTACAAGTGAAGCAACTCGAGACTGGTATATTCATCAGTCAGACTAAATATACAAAGGAATTGCTAAAGAAATTTGGAATGGAATCATGTTCAGCTTCAACCACTCCCATGAGCTCATCAGTTAAAATGGACACTGATCAAGGGGGAATATCAGTTGACGCGACGCTGTACCGAGGTTTAATAAGTTCATTATTATACCTAACTGCTAGTCGTCCTGATATTGTTTTTGCAGTTTGTATGTGTGCCAGATTTCAAGCAAATCCTAAGCAATCACATTTCTCAGCTGCCAAAAGAATTTTGAAATATCTTAAGGGCACACAAAATGTCGGATTATGGTATCCTAAAGACTCTGCTTTCAATTTAGTTGGATATTAAGATGCAGATTATGCAGGATGTAAGCTAGATCGTAAAAGCACAAGTGGATCATGTCAGTTTCTTGGAGACCGACTGATTTCTTGGTTCAGCAAGAAGCAGACATCTATAGCTACCTCAACAACTGAAGCAGAATATTTAGCTGCTGGTAGTTGCTGTGCACAACTGATCTGGATCCAGCAACAACTGAGAGATTATGGAGTAATTACAACTGAATCGCCCATATTTTGTGACAATACGAGCACAATTTCCATTACCTATAATCCAGTTCTTTACTCAAGGACAAAGCATATAGATGTCCGACACCACTTCATTAGAGAGCATGCTTTGAAGAAGGACATTCGACTGGAGTATATATCAACTGAGCAACAAGCAGCTGACATCTTCACCAAACCATTACCCGAGACTAAGTTTTCTTACTTTCGCAATATTCTTGGTTTAATTGATTTATCATAAGAAAATTGTTAATGCTACTTTAATAATGAAATTGTCTGCAGAAAATAAGGACACAACAATCAACTGAAAATGAGATGTTATTAAGAATAAAAATGATTCCATCTTACAGTAGACAATTCAGAACCAACTGAATCCTGCCATTCCGTAATAAAATTGTTCAATTCATAAATTCGGATTCTAGAGAATGATTTAGTTATAGAAATCTTCTTAATCGCATGCCACTCCTTCCACAGCATTGCTTGTAATAGAACCTTGTCATCGACAAGCTCTGTAACATGTCTGACTTCAAATCGTTCCAAGTATCTTCTGGCTGTTGCTGCTTGAACTCGAGAAGGAGTCGCACCACTACTACTTATTCTCTGCAACTCATGAATTTTGAACCATGTTGACATCATCTTTTTCAAGACATATTCTTCCATCTTCTTCTTCAACTCTTCTAAATAAGCACTTGTTTCTTCAGTAACGTGAACATGCGTACTACTACAAGCATCGGAAATATCTGAATCTTCCATGTTTAAATGATATTATCTCACAACTCACTGCTATTATCTTATTTATAGACAGGTGACATTTAATGTCAAAGAAGTTGAAGAGTCTCAAGCCAACAAAGCTTTTTCTCAATTACCCAGGCTTCTTATCTATCAGTTGCCTATTTGATATCAGTTTGTTAATTACCAGTTGATTCATTTTTTTTACTGATATCAGTCTGGTTTTTAAATCTTAACTGATTTCAGTTTACAGTCAACTAATATTAGTTCTTTAACAGTTCATTTGTTCAGTTAGTAATTCATTTACAACTAATGAAACTGCCAATTTGCAGGAAACAAAAAGATAAAATTAACTCAGATAAATATTTTATTCAAGCATAAACATTAGCTCGCATTACAACATAATATTTTTCCTCTACATCAATTATCCACATCTTCAACCAAGTGGATAAACGTGGAGTGGACGTCTTGGCAAAGCTGTGTGAATAAGCTATGCGCCTCAGGATCTTCAATTCCTTCCGGAGCATCAACTGATGACTATGACCATCCTTAAAGACGTCAATCCACTCAGTAATGTGCAAGTGCTCCCGCACCTTCCTCAGCTCTGCCACCCATTCAGGAGTGGTAGCCTCTCCAGTGTTATACAAGAACTCAAGTTCTTGTAACTTCTCCCAATAATGAAGATTCTCATAGAAGACTTCATCTTCTATCTCAGCCTTCCTGGCCTCTAGAGAAAACGGCGAAGCACTCGAGCTA
Organism: Primulina huaijiensis; assembly: GCF_012295235.1. Lineage (NCBI taxonomy): Eukaryota > Viridiplantae > Streptophyta > Magnoliopsida > Lamiales > Gesneriaceae > Primulina > Primulina huaijiensis. Next base: position 14,157,084 of record NC_133310.1, on the reverse strand, counting down.
CTCGCACCAGCCATTTCTTTTATCTTAAATATTTCACTAATATGACTGAAACTAACTGTGTTACTTCTATTTATAGCCGAGAGTTATGGAAGCTGAAGTGCCGTGCACGTTCCAGCAAACAATAAATTCCTTAAACTTTAAATTTATTTTTATCGCCACTTTAATTATTCTATGCATCGATTAAGGGGGAATATCAGTTTTTGAAAATGTTAACTGAGAGGACAATTGTTTGTGAATTCTCAACTGAAATGAATCAGTATCCCAACTGATTGTTCAACTGGATATTTTACAAATCTTCTCGTATAAGTTAACAAATTAAAAAACTTATTATATTCCAAATCAACTAACGTGACTGCAGTTTCATAACGTGGCCTATTTTAAACCGCTTACTTTTTGCACACACGCTTACAGCACAAGTACACATATTTTTATTCAAATTTTTTTGGACTGACACGTGTCCCGAATTTGAACAGTCACGAACAAATGTACTATGCCCGCCTCAATTCAGTTTTCTGTCTTACGCATACAATCAGTTCCTAAGAGCATACTAATTCCAAAGCTTATCTTTTACGAATTTCAGATCAGTTTACTTTTCGAAATGGCGAATCAAATCCCAGCTCACATGTTGAACGCTATGGCTATTGATTTTGACTCAGTTTTATCAGTTCAAGAAGCTGATGTTAAGAATGTTTTTCTGAAGATTGAATCGGCTGGTCTCATGATGTTTTTGGGACAATCTTCGCAGGAGATCTACCCCAAGGAAGTAAATGAATTCTATATGAAGGGGTTCGTCACTACTGATGGAAGTATCTCTGTAACTGTCAATAGTCAGCTGTTGATCCTATCTGAAAATACCTTCAGAGAAATTTTCTCATTGCCAACTGATGGGTACGTCAGCTTCTCTGAAATCAAAACATCTGACATTGAAGAAATGCAATCCTTGCTGTCTGCTGATGGGTGGAAAATTAAAGTTTTCGATCCTAAGAAGGAACTGAAGAATGAGGTTCAGTTGTTAGCCGACATTGTGGCGAAGGGCATATTGGCTAAAGCAGGCTCTTATGCTGCCCTTACTCTTGAGAAATTCCAAGTGATGACCATCATCATGGGAGAGAAGAAAGCTAATTGGAGGCACATTATCTTCAATACTCTAAGGAATATGCTTCAATCTACCAAACAATCAAGAGGCTTTGCCATTCCAATCAGTTATCTTCTGAAACTGAAGGGATTGGTAGCTGACTATGCTGGAAAATCCTCAAAGTTCAAGGTCTTCACTGCCAAGAACATCTTGCCACCAAAAACCAAACAGGAGGTTGGGACGCAACCACCTGCTCCAACACCAGTCAAAAAGGCCAAAACTTTGGCCCAACTGAAGACTGCAAAACGAAAACTAATTATCAGAGAATCAGATTCGGAGAAAACTCCTTCTCCTAAGCTTGTCAAGAGACCGAGGACGCAAAGAACTAAACCAATAACAGCGGTGAAATTCATTCCAACTGAGAGCTTGACTCAATCAGCTGCTCAACAGTCTATTCAGGCTATACCTTTGCAGGTTGTTCCACTTGATGATTCAGTTGCTGAAGAAGAGGCACCAGCTAAAATAAGAGCTCCCTTGACTCATGTAAATCGCCCTACCATCTTGCCTCGGGCCAGATCTAAAGGCGTTATATTGAGGGAACCAGTGGACACTACTCATTCTGGTCTGGATATTCCTCACATTCTTACATCTGACAAAGGAAAAGACAAGCTAGTTGAAGAGCCAAGGCCATATAATGCCATCCAAACTCACATTGACCTGGTTTGGGAACAGGTCATTACATTTGCCACAGGGAAACTGAAATCTTTTGATAGTTGGAAGAAGTTCAGGACTGAAATTTTTGCCAAAGAGCTGAAGCGCAAATCCCAACTAAAAAAGTTTATTAAACTTGAAGAGATTGTCTTGAAAATAGTCAAAGCTGCTACGATTGCCCAGGCATTGGAAAGGCAAAAATATTTCTTTGATCAGATTCGAGTCAAAAAGCTGACTAAAATAGTTGAAGAGCTGTAATCCAACTACAATCCCGTAGGTCCAACTGCCTATTATGATAGAGCTGTGTTCACCCAACTGGACACAGATCTTAGTGGGCTACAAATGGAAATCAGATTTTGGGAACAGGATCAGGAATTGGTTCTCCCTGAAAAATCATCCCGTTCAAAAGCCAAAGAAGATACACCCTCCTCCCAGCAGAAAGGGCCATCTCCACAATCAGTTGCTGAAAAACCTGTCCAGGATGTGCCACAATCATCTGCTGTAGAACATCAGATGTACTCTGAAACTGAGCTGAATTTTGCCAACATTGATGAAATCATTCAAGCAGTGGCGAAAGAATCTCTTATGAGTGAACCCATCTCTGAAGAAGTTGATCACTCAACTGATCAAATCGCTCAAGAGGTTCCTATCTCAATAGAAGTACCAGTTCAATCTGTTGTTGTTGAAATAGAAGATCAAACAGTGGTGGTTAGCCCATCACCAAATCAACAGATTGCTGAAAAACTTCCAACTGATGAGCCAGCTCAGATCACAACTGATTTTCAAGAAGATGCATCAGCTCATGATCAATCAACTGACAATCCTGCAGCATTTCCTATTCAGCAAGAAAATATCTCTGCTGATCATCATCAATCTTCACCTCCTACAGTCCACGTGGCAGTAACTGAAACAGATGTTCCAGCACAGACTATGTCTGAAACAATGATATCTGATAAGACCATGGTGGTCTTTGATCAAGTCTCAACGGAATCAGGAACATCTTGTCAGTCTCCGCCTCATTTTTCTACAGATTTTGATAAAGTTCTGGAAGATATTAAGGAAATTCAGCAGAAAATGAATGAAATGATCAATCATGTATACAAGATCCAGCATACTCAATTAGAGCATTCTCTGAAACTGGAATACTCTGAAAAATTCAACTATCAAAAACTGACGACAATTCAAGATGCTTTAACATCTCTCTCTCGAACAATGGATAATAACAGAAGAACAGAGGATTGGCTAAGAGTCTCTCAGTGACTCAAGACTCTATAAGCAAGAGAGTTGATGCTGTCGAGACACTTATATCAAGAAAGATAGATGTACTTCAAATCTCTCTAACCTCTGCTGTTGAAAACGTATCCAACTCTGTCAATTTTCTATCAACAGATGTTCGAAGATTATCCTTGAAGATGGAGCTGTTTGACAAAAAGGGGGAAGAAATCAAAGAAATGCTAGAACAGCAGAAGAAATCCTCTTTTCAGAAGTAGCCATTTCTGTACTCATGAAGTACATGATTCAGTTGAATCTCTTATTTTATCTACATATATGATTCAGATGATCAATCTCTTATTTTATCTATAAAAGAATTCAGTTATTATTATTTGCTGAGTTTTGTCAAACACCATAAAGAGGGAAATTGTTGAAAACCAAATTCTGGATTCTGGAGTTTGACAAACTGATCAACCAACTAATACGCGCAAGTACATTCAACAACTGGACTTAATAACTGAAATCAGCTAACTGATCAGTTGTAAACTGATTTATGCTAAAGCACCCTTCAACTGAACATGTCTCGGGAAAGAACGATCAACCGACAAAGAGACATAGAAGATTGCAACGCCGCACTTAAATCAATACAGCTTAGCACAACGCATTTCGGCGAAAGCAGTTAAGACGCCGCATCACAATAAATAAATGAAACAATATCCAAGGAATAATCAAGTAAAAAATCAACGGATACAAAGATTCAAATTTATCTGAAGTTACCATTGAAAAGGAAGCATATAAATAAGTGAACAAAGCAGCTGAGAAGTATAACCATCAACGCATTATTGAAGCTTGCTGTTACGCTGCTAAAATCACAATTCACAGCTCACGTATATCAGACATATCAGTAGCATCTAAAGCTACACTTTGAGCGTGTTAGCACTTTGTAATTCAATCAAGAATATATCAGTTGTGCTAAGATCAATCACGAACTGATAAAAGCTGTTGTATGCTAAGAGTTTCAGTTTTGGCAGTATTAAGTCCAAACTGAAGTGGGTCAGTACAAGTCTTGTATTCGATCAAAGTCTTTTAGTGGAAATCCTATCCTTGAGATAGAAGGGGTGACGTAGGAGTGATTGAAATCTCCGAAGATCCAGAAACAATCCTTGCATACTTTATTTCAGTTTTGTATTCTATCTTTCAGTCAGTTATTTTCCGCAACTACTCTTAGTTGAACTGATTGTCATTGACCAACAAGATTCCGAGAATCAGTTTGTCACCAAACTGAATTCAAAATTCGAAAAGATTCATTTTAATTGTGAGTGTTTATTCAACCTCCCCTTCTAAACACTTTTGATACGTTAATCGATCCTATCAAAAAGTTTTATGCAAAATTCAGCAAGTGCGAGTTTTGGCTTGATAGAGTGGCTTTCTTAGGCCACATCATTTATAGTGATGGCGTTGAAGTTGATCCAAGCCAAGTTGAGGTTGTGAAAGAGTGGCCAGTGCCGAAGAGAGTTGCTTGGAACTAGCTTGCTATTATCGCAAGTTTATTCATGGGTTCTCATCTATAGCGGTACCCATGTCAGCCTTGACAAAAGAGAATGCAAAGTTTGTATGGGGACCCGAGTGTCAAGACAGTTTTGACAAGTTGAAGCGAGCCTTGATTTCTGCGCCAGTGTTATCTATGCCATCAGGGCAATGGGAGTATGTTCTATATACCGACGCTTCTAAACTTGGTTTGAGCGCAGTTCTGATGCAAAATGACCGAGTTATAGCTTATGCGTCGAGACAATTGAAAATTCACGAGATAAACTACCCTAATCATGATCTTGAGCTTTCAGCAGTGGTTTTCGCATTGAATATTTGGAGACATTACCTTTATGGGGAGAAGTGCAAAATATTCACCGATTATAAAAGTCTTAAATACTTCTTCACCCAAAAGGAATTAACTTACTGTCGAATCTTATAACTTAACTAATTGCTCAGCTTTATCTTAAATTGTTGACACTCTAAATTCTTAATTTCCTCAAAAATTATCCAATTTGTCCTTAATTTCGAATATTCCATAATTACCCATAAGTTCTTGGTGTTCCTAATTCCATTTTATTGGTTTCTCGTAACATAAAGTTCAATGATTTTAAGTTTATTAGATCCAAAATCAATTTCCATAACCTCGAAAAATTACTGATTTAACCCAAGTGTTCCTCAAAAGTTCGAATTTAATCCTCAAAATTTCGTAATTTGCAATTTGGCCCTTAAAGTTCTCAAAAAATTATATTTTTGGCCCTACAACTCTTCGAAATTTGAATTATTGTCCCCATAGAATATTCGACTTAGCCTCATTAAATCTTAAAATTCTCGCAACTCATAATTTAATCCCAAAATTCGGTAATTTCGAAAATAGTCCATTAGAATTTTATTTTTGCACTTAGGTCCTCAAATTATTGGTTATTACAATTATATCCTTAAAATTCTCAATTCATGCAATTCAATCCTTAAATCCAACTAGGTAGAGCATGCGTCCTAAATAAATTCTACGTTTTTATACTTGCAAAAATCGTCGTATTCTTCGAATCATTAATCCTTACAAGGAATCCTCAAAAATTAACTCGGCTAGCAAACACGAACCATCAGTAATTTCTTAGAAAATCTATAAGTCCGAAAGGCATTCATAATTTTCAAATTTAACTTATGACCCACGAGTAGAACATCAGTACTACTAACCGAAATTAATATAGTCAAATCATTTCCTACCTCTCCTAATGCCCAATAGCAAAATTTTTCTTCATGTCCAATTCCACTACAAAGCCAACATGCATAAAAATCATATAATTTCTCATTTCATGTCGTAACATGCATAAAAATTTTAAATCATCTAATCTCAAAACATAACAACAGATAAACTTGTACTGTAAAACGTATATCATGTAAACATGCAGGTGATATCATAAAACTTTCAAAACATTTAAAAACTTTAAACTTACAGACTTGAGGCTTGAAAACTGAGCTGCAGAAGCTGACGGTGGCACAACGCTATACAGGACCCTTGCTCTGATACCAACTGTAACGTCTACCGATTTAAAAGTGTGGAAATATATATATTTTTTATTTTTAAAGTCCCATTTTCAAAATAACATTTAAAAATTTCGCATGCATGCGCTCTACAGAAAAATATAACATTTCAAAATGATTTTAAATTTTTTACAGTAAAAATAGTGCAGTTTAAAATAACCAAACTCATCCCAAAATCATACGTAAACATGAACCAATCAAAATCTTAAAAATCAACGTAAGAAAATATTCATCTCCACTCAATCTCATAAATTATAATGCAAAAAATACACGGTCATCGGGTCGTGTCACTGCACCAGGTCTGCCTACTCAGAGTTCTGCACCTCCAGTGTCTTCATCATTAAGCACACCAGCATCACACACGCATAGTAAGTCTAAAGACTCAACACACCTGTACCAGGAATAACAAGTACATATACATGGCACACAGCAGTGAAAAATATCATTTTCAACATATCTTTCATGAACTATAAAATCTTAATGTAAACGTGACATATGAAATCGTTACGTGTCACCATCGTTAATCATCGTTAATTATTCATCATTAGTCATTCATCGTTCATCATTCATCATTATCATTTATCATTTATCATTGGTGAATTCAGTTCATTAGAGATGACTATCGTACATCATTATTTACGATGGATCCATCATACAAAGAAACGCGGTATCCGACGGCTGTCGGACATCAGTGACGGGATTACCCATCCACTATGCCTAAGCCTCATCATCATTATTTACATATACGTTTTAAACATTTACATATACTTCGATAGCCACAACTAATTCTCATCATTCAAAACATCATCTTTTACATCACTTATAAAAATCATGCACAAATGCAAATTTTCTTTAAATTAAAGCAGGCAACTAAAATTTTCATAAAATCTTTAAAATCGTTAATAAGATGCATAAACATTTAAAATTTGATAAATTTGTGCTCAGGGCGCTATCAGGACCAAAATCTCACCACGGGTGCAAAATGATCATTTTGCCCCTGAAAACCCAAAAATTACCATTTTATCCCTGAACCTCTAAAATTGAGCCAAAACTTACCAAACTACTTAAAATATCTCAAAACATATTTAAAAGCGTTCCTAGATGTAAACTCGAGCTAAATTCATAACTTAACCGATTCGTTTTAAAACTTGGACCGGGGTCTCGGTTTTTACCCGAATCGATTCGAAACTTAAGCAAAATTTTCAACTCATCTTCGGTCCTAAAACCTCAAAACCAGTCTCTTAAACCTTCGAACAAGCCCCTGTACAGCAGCTGTAAAAATTCTACAATTCCTCACTCGAACACCCTAGCCGCCCATTTCTCTTAAAATCGTTTCTAGCCTTAGTTAAAGGGACCAACTACTAACCAACCTCACCTAGCCCACCTTAGGACCCTAGTAGGCTCACAAGGCTCACGGTCACAGCCCCAAGCAGTCCAAACCACACGAACGATCTCCAGCTACCATCGAAGCACGCCAATGACCCAACCGAGCCACCCCTCAAACCATTCCTTCGCTCAGCTCTTGGACCAAGACCAGCAACTCACGCCCCTCTCTCAGCCCTGTCACGGACCCAGGAGGGTCAGCTTCTGGATCAGGATCGGACCATGCATGGCTGCACACGCAAATAACTAGATCTAGCCCTTACTCACGCTAAATGGATCATCCGCTCGGAAACATAAACCAGCTGGGTTTCGAACGTTACGCAGCCCTATACATCCTTGATCTGCACATGGTGCAGCCCCTTCGACGTCACACAAGCAGTCCCATTCCACCGAAATAAAGAACACATGAGCTGCAACCAAAACCATGAGGTTTCATGCCAAAACTGAATAAGATAACCATGTATATGCAAGAACCGAGCAATTTACAAACATCACACATATCACAACACATATATGACGTAAATGATGCAAGAATGGAGATACAAAACGTGTCTTGATTAAATATACGCAAGAACGTCGAAGGAGCGAGCGTCGGGGAAGCGCCGATGAATTTTCTTGAAGGATTGAGCTTGGCCGAGAGGTGCAGCCATGGAGTTATTGAAAAATTAAAGAAAATGATGGTGAAGGGGGAAGTGTCGGCTGGTGGGTGGGGAAATAAGTGTAGGGTAGGTTTAGGGTTAGGTTTAGGTTTAGATTATTATTAAAATAGTTGATTAATACATAATAGTCCTAAATTGTCATTTAAGAGTTTAAAAAAATAATTAAGCCCAATAAGATTAAAAATAAGCTCATTAAATCCAAAAACATTCCCGAAAAATATTTCGTGTTATAAAGTTTTTGAAAATATTAGCCGAACCTTAAAAAAGTCCCCCGATTTGATAAATTTTACGTACCGGATAAAAATAAAATCATGTGGGTAAAATACCCAATAAAAACCCATATTTGAAAAATACACTTAAAAATACTCCATATTGATTAATAAAAATTACTCCTTTCATGAAATAATTTTTCTAATAACTCCCCGGTCTCCGTTCCTCGTTCGAGCGCGAAATGCAACCTAAAAATCTTAATGTATGAACTTTTAAAAATATCATGAAATAAACCCTATCATGCAATAATTATGCATAAAATGCATAAAAATAATTAAACTCATAAATTAAATAAAACCCTAGATTGCATGAACTTTAAATAAACAATGAATTAAAACACAATTAATGAAATAAACATACAATTAAAATTTTAAAACAATTTAAAAAAATACCAAAGAAATTTAATAAATTGCATCCATGTGGTTCACGTGGACTTTCAAATTTTCGGGACGTTACAATAAAAAAATTCTCATATTATTAATATATATAACATTTTTATCAACTTTTGATAATACATGATATATTAATACCATATATACATATATTTTATATCACCATATAAAATGTATATATATTTATTAATTAATTAAATTAAATAATCATTATTTAATTTATATACTAAACTCATATGTTAATTGAATTCTAGAATCCTCTAGAATATATATGGGAATCTGTCACTACTACTAGTATAATCGTTTAATCAGTAAATTCTCAATTCACTTAATAAATGATTCTGAACTATTATAGCCCGATCGACGATCCGAGGACGCCGATATACCAAGGATACAAATCTTGTTCGTATAATGAAAATTGAGAATTTTGAAAATAAAATTTTCATTTACCATATTGGACAGTTGTCAGTTTTAGTAATCTTTTTCACAAAACAGACTGTTTCACTCTCCTTCCTTATTAACCAGTCATGCTAACTTTCATTTCTTCCATCTTATGGAGTAAGCTAATAAACTCATTTATAACCTTCCTGTTTGATCTCCATCAAAATATAGTTGCCAAATTTCAACTCTTTGAAATATGACTATCTCAACGAGAACACAGAATTCGATACTTGTGTGACTCTCAATGGTTCAGGGATACAACTATTCGTGGGTTCACATCTCCATGTGATTCAGAATAACATTTATTCTTATTCGGACTTACCCTAGTTAGCTCCATTCTTTTCATCAACACCTTGATCAAGAATGTTTATGATTGCACCTGTCGGATCATGTCAGAGCGTCTAATAGCATCGCCCCATGATCCTCTAGGTATCACTGATAGTGCCTGCAAGAACCTTTAGTCATGGTTAACGTACAGTACGGTCCCTTCAGTATATATATCCTGATCGAATCTGCAACCATTGGTATAACTAGAGTTGCATATGAATTCGATAACGATGCGATTTATCTTTGAGTAATAATAGTGGCATGGTATGTGAAACTAGAAAAACACATTTTCCTAAAGCACATTTCTTGCTCTGTCCGCAGACTCCTTGCACTATTAACTCACCAGATCACAAAGAATATCTCACTCGTAGGCGAATGGTGAATCCCCAACTACAATACATTTGCTCCTACGTATTTCGAAATTACACCCAACCTCGTCACCTGATGACCTTTGATGGAGTCGGTAAACGGATAAAAGTACATGTTAGTATGTATAGCCCCTACATTGTCTCGGGTCAAAGGACTAATAGGGTATAACCATAACTGCGGACTATTCCACTCGAAAAGTGATAATCACTTAGACAGTCCGAGAGAGGGTTGTTCAGTGCATCATCATATGATTACCGATCTATATGAATGGACATATCCATGTCCTTACCAATGAAACATGACGTTTACACCACAAATGCTAGACTCAAGCTTGAGCGACCTTTATTCTTGTTTTAGACAGTTGATTCGACTAAGAACCTGTTTAGAATATACGATACACTTCCTAATGAGTTTCATAATTTTACGTTGCGACGCAGACCTCATGGTAACTATTGTATATTCAGGGACTTTATCTATGCAACTTGCATGGATATACTGATAAAGTATAATGCCATAATCGAATGAAATCGTAAATTATTATTAAAATAAATATTGTTTTACATTAGAGTCAATAAAAACCAAAGCCACAAGTTGGCTTGCTGGACACCTACTCTAATAACATTTCCGTCCGATTACACTTGGAAATAAAATTATATTTTAGTGAACGACAATAAGCTAAGAACTGAATAGGGATGGCAATGGGACGGGGCGGGGGCGGGTTTGCCATCCCCATCCCCGTCCCCTAATTATATCCCCGCTCCCATCCCCGCACCCATCCCCGGATCTATCTAATCGGGGAATCTCCGTCCCCGAACCCGTTTGAAATACCCGAATATTATCTTTTTTTTAAATAATACATATATATATATATATTACTGTATTTATATATACAAATATATTACAGTATAATGCCATAATCGAATGAAATCGTAAATTATTATTAAAATAAATATTGTTTTACATTAGAGTCAATAAAAACCAAAGCCACAAGTTGGCTTGCTGGACACCTACTCTAATAACATTTCCGTCCGATTACACTTGGAAATAAAATTATATTTTAGTGAACGACAATAAGCTAAGAACTGAATAGGGATGGCAATGGGACGGGGCGGGGGCGGGTTTGCCATCCCCATCCCCGTCCCCTAATTATATCCCCGCTCCCATCCCCGCATCCATCCCCGGATCTATCTAATCGGGGAATCCCCGTCCCCGAACCCGCGAGGATAAAATCCCCGTCCCCGTCCCCGAACCCGTTTGAAATACCCGAATATTATCTTTTTTTTAAATAATACATATATATATATATATTACTGTATTTATATATACAAATATATTACAGTATAATGCCATAATCGAATGAAATCGTAAATTATTATTAAAATAAATATTGTTTTACATTAGAGTCAATAAAAACCAAAGCCACAAGTTGGCTTGCTGGACACCTACTCTAATAACATTTCCGTCCGATTACACTTGGAAATAAAATTATATTTTAGTGAACGACAATAAGCTAAGAACTGAATAGGGATGGCAATGGGACGGGGCGGGGGCGGGTTTGCCATCCCCATCCCCGTCCCCTAATTATATCCCCGCTCCCATCCCCGCATCCATCCCCGGATCTATCTAATCGGGGAATC
>NC_133310.1:14091890-14144974 GCF_012295235.1 Primulina huaijiensis | reverse complement strand
ATATATTATCGGGGCGGGTTTGGGAGGGTTTGGTATGGGGATAGGATTCTCAAACCCGTCCCAATATATTTCGGGGATTTTTAAAAATCCCCGAACCCGAAACCAAACCCATTAACATATCCCCGAACCCGTCCCGTTTCGGGTTTTCCCCGCGGAGCCCCGAACCCGCGGGGAAAATTGCCATCCCTAGAACTGAAGCTGCAGCCTCCAAATATTTGGGGCAAATCAGATTCACAACAAAAGAAAATCTTATTCAATACAACGTAGATTACAAGCATCATTGAACATGTTGAAGCCAATATCCCAATTTACACCATAAATTAAAACACAAAACTCATCACACACACACACATTCTAACGGATGGATCTACGCGAAACCGAGTGAATTTCACCTCGTGTAACATATATCATGGTGTAGGATAGACTAAGATGAACAAGAACTTTGGGATCTAAATTTCAATTGTTAACTAATTGGGGCTACGCAACCAACACGTAAAGGGCATATAAAATCCCAGGTATGTATCCCAAGATTGTCAGCAACAAACATATCCAAAATTCGATCTGCGTCAAATAAAATTTAGAGAAAACTTGTCAATACAAATTCAATTAGCCAAAGAGGTGGAAAATAGCTCATTTCAGTTCATTATATATATATATATAAAAAAAAAAAACTACATAAAAACACGACTCTAAAATTCTTGATTAATGTATACTTTCTACCTAGTTTAATTTAATTTAACATCACAGAAAGGACACTTACTCCACAGCCAAATCTTAGGAAAACTCCGAGGGGTGGCAACAGTATGGCCAAAAGAACTTCAACGAATGTTGCAGAACCCATAATTTTAATTAGCTTATTGAACAGAAAATGGAGAGAAAAGTGCTCTAAATAGCAAAACGTATAAATAACGGGGAAGGCGTTTACTGTTTTATAAAAGAAAAGGTGTCAACAGTTGAGGAGGTAAAGACGCGAAACGCAACCACGTGGAATCTCTAATCGCCACGTGGACTTGCATGGACAAATGAAACATCAACTTTTTATATTTTAACTGACATCCGTTTTTTACGTGAAAATATGTTGAAATCGAATAAAGATAATCTTTAAATAGATTCGATAAATTACGATAAAGAATTTTAAATAAAATTAAGATAAATAGATATTAATAAGAAGTCGGCTTACGAATATCATAATTACAAGTTCTTACCCATTTTTATTCGAATTTTTAAATCAATTGCGTTGGATAAGAAATTAATATCACAAAATTGATCGTAAATTTTTTTTCAAAATTATTTTGTTTTTTTATTTAAAAAAAAAACCACAGCTGTAATAATATAGAAAATTTTATTAGGGACGGTGAAAATGATAATTTAAGATGTACACAGATAAGCATATATATATATATATATATATAAAAGAAAAGTATACAAGATCAGAGAAGTTGGTAGAAGGATGATTAATTATATGTATTAAATAAATGGGGATCCACATGTAAACAAAGAAAGGCGGAGTTGTAACGTGTCAAAATCAGAGAGTTCTTACATATTGAACTTGATTGGAAGAATGTGAGCAATTAGATCATCTTCTGAGCTGTTGGGGTTTGATTCGGGCGCGTGTAGAATAGTAGATAAAATATAAATTTATGTTTTATTTTTTAAAATCTAAAATTATAAATAAAAATGATTTGAGTGATGCATGATTTATGAAATTTCATTATTTGAATTATTTATACTTATGTGATGCACGTTAAAATATTTTAATGAGTTTCATATTTCAGACGATTATTCGATACGGGATCGAAGAGATTAGACCGGCGACGATTTTGACAATTTAAAATGTAGTATTTTATTTTTAAGTGAGAATTGTTCATTTTAAATGATTTATTTAGTTTTTACAATTTTAAAACATAAATTATTTATTAGGTGATTTGAGATGGTAAAACTTTTAAAGTTTAACAATTGTGTATTTTATTTTGTTATTTATGGGATTTTGTAAAAGTAGCGAAGATTAACTTTTTAATTAACATTTTTAATTTTTAATTAAGCAATTTTTTCTCCCTAATTTACTAAAACTCACGCACGCACACACTTATTGTGGGGACCCGAACGCTAAATCTTGTCTTAATCATTATTAAAGTCAAATATAACCATTAAGACAAGTGGGACTAAATTTTTTTCTTTTTAAATTATAAATGTGGAAAAGTAATATATTCTATCTAATATACATGTCAATATAAAATTACAAATCATGTACTACATGTCTCTATCTCAACTAGGTTCAACAGTTATACATCAAGTGCTGAATCCTATTCTGCTTCTGGGCCCGTATCTCCACACTAACTATCATCTCTCATCTTCTTCCTGATCCTGATCATGTCCCACCTGTTGTCATACACACATACAAACAAGACAACAGCAGGATAACTCCGGTGAGAATTACATTCTCAGTATAAATCATGTATACATGCATTTCATATAAACAAGTATAAAAGCATGAACAGATAATCATAAAATGTATCAAATCAGACACATGAATCAACACAGACTCTGAATCACACTCAGTGACTCTTCGCACTCACATAAATCAATGCAAACTTTGAATAACACTCCGTGACTCTTGGACTCTGACTCGACTCGTCCTAATCTTGGGATCCCGATCTGAATAAGAACATACACCCACTTACTCTCCAATCGGGGTGGTGGTACATTCTTATTCACGGACTTTGGCCCTTTCCGTTTCGAATCTCAGCGATAGGAGCTGCTCTTCTCCCCAACATATCGATACGACCAAACGTCCGGCATCTTGGCGACTCCGCCACAGACTAGGCGCATCCGCCCTGGCATACCCTGAGGATAACTAGGCATGTCCTGCCCGGGCATATCCTGCCAAACATCTGTGACAATGTGCAATGGGCCAGTGACGATTCCATCACTATCTGGCACCTCTGTCACGAGATCAATCGTCTATGACAAGGCGCATCCGCCTATGACTCAATACATAAATCAATAGATCAAAGATATATCAATCTCATTCAATTGCAAATATCAATGCAACAAGGTAAAGTATGTGATTTTGGGGAACTCAAGTCAGATCTAACTCGAGTTATATCCTCCCGGTTCAACATTTATTTATACCTTTTGAAACGTCTGCCTTTCTTTTTCTCAAAATGTGCTAGAATTTTATTTTATTTTTTTTTTAAACCTCACATAGCATTCGGCCGAACCATAAAATTTCATAAAATATTTTTTTTTACATCATTTTAAAATAAACAACTAACTAACATTTTTCTAAATCTAAAAATAACATCGGAAAAGTATAACCCATACTATAACCTCTCAAAAACCACTCATAATCATGATAAAAGTCATAAAATCTTTTAACATAAATCATAACATATATGCGGAAACTAGCGTCGGTCCTTGGGTCATGTGCACCTTCAGTCCAGTCGGATCAACCATCAAGACCTCCATTAGCATTATCATGATAACCTGCATCCATCACACCTAGTGAGTCTAAAGACTCAACACACCATAATCTTTATAACAAATAATACATATAAAATCACATGCAACAGTGAAAAATACTTGTACTTAAAATATCGTTTTCATGAAGATGCATAAACTTAAAACATTAACATTTTCGTAAACCTTTTTATGATGCATGAACTTTAAATAAAAACATTTTCATAATGATGCATCAACTTTAAACATAAACATTTTCATGACATGAATAACATAAACCTTATCCTTTTACTTTTTCCTCAACATAACATAACATAAAACATTTTTCATGATCATAAACATTTTTCCTTTTTCCTTTGTTGAATTCAGATCGTTAATTGTGACTTTCCTGACATGACATGACATGATCGATGGATCCATCTACATATAACCACAGTACTGGGCGGCGGGGACATCAGCGACGCTCTCACCGGTCAACTGAGCCTTGGCCTAACATGATCGAATAGAAATACGATCGTCGGGGCTCCCTCTGGGGCCTTCTCCCATAAATGGGCTCCCTCTGGGGCCTTCTCCCCTCACGATATTCCCATTCTTCCTCAAACCTCATAACCTCATATTCGCAATAATGGAAACACGATCGTCGGGCTCCCACTGGGACCATCACCCTCACGACATCGCCATTATTAACGAATTAGTCACAATCACTTCACCTCCTTCAACATTTTACATTTTCATCACTTATAAAAATCATCCATATAATATCATTTTTATTTTTGAAACCAAGCATACAACATGTCTTTTAAATGTCAACCTTAAATCATAAAAATCCTATAGACATTTAAAAATCATAATTTAATCATGAACATTTCATAAACATTTAAAAATAATCATTTTAACCTCAAAATATTTAAAATAACATTTTGACATTTTAAATCATAAACATATAAAATTCCCTAAACATTTAAAATATCATTTTAACTTATAAAATCCCATAAACGTTTAAACTATCATTTTAACATTTAGAATTCCATAAGCATCCATAACTATAGAAAATAATCATATTAGCACATAAAACAGCATTCAGGGCACNAATATTTTTAAGATTTATTCTACCCTTCCAAGTCATGAGCCACCCCCGTGGACCCTTGGATCTATTTATCCTTCTTAAATTTTCGTTTTTTACACCCTAACGTTCACACCGAGCCATCTCCTAATTTACTCGAGCCACGCCCAAGCCACCTTGAACCAAAACCTAGCCAACTCACCTAGGGACCCTACTGTGCAAGCCCAGCCCGTAAAACAACCCCTGGCCCGCTCAAAACCTTCCTGAAACTTGACCCAAATCTGTACATGTGTGTGTGAGTTTCATAGTTGCTCTAGGACTCCTAGTTATCCTAGGACTCTACCAGCTGAGCCACTACCGACCCCATCACACCCTAACCTTCCCTAGACCACGCCCAGACCAACCCCAGACCAACCCCAAGCCCTGGACACGAGCACCAACCCATCTGCACAAGACAGCAGCCTCGCGTCCACTTTGATTCCTCACGGTTCCCTCCTTTTTCTTCGAGCCAGCAGCAAGCCAGCCGCACCAGGCCCTAGCCCAACCCATGATCATGACCCTAGGACCCTGATGAACCTACCCTGAGCCACCTAGCCCCAGCAGCAACCCCCCCCTGGCTGCTGTCACAGATCACGCACACAATTTTGGGGGAGAGTCCCGCATCACGTGGACTCTTCCCCAGCCCATGGCTCGAGCCACCCTCGAGTCCCAACCTTCCTTACCCCTCTGGAACAGCCTGAACCACAGCCTAGACGTCCTAGTCCAGCCCTCTCTCGAGCCACCCTCACAAATCTCTCGGTCACCCTCAAGTATGCCTCGGAAGAGCCCTTTCACGTGGGGACTCTTCCCCAGCCCCTTAGCGCAAGCCCTGGCCATGCAAGGGACCTTTCTAGGACCTAACCACATCCCAACCGAACTCTCCTCAAGACCAGGTCGAGCCCCTAAGCCCCATGCAAGGAAATCGAACCCATGAAGACAACACAACTCTCGGCCCTTCTTTCTGGTTTCAGCCCACGATTCCAGCTTGATCTAATCTTGTGTGCAGCTTATTTGTGTGATTAGGACTCTTTAAAACATGTAGAAACCACCCTTAAACCTTACCTAATCATGGCAGCCCCTTAGGATCATGTTAAACATAGATTTTGGATCAACATGCATGATTTAAAAACCCTTCTTGATGCAAAAACGAAATTATTACCAAGGTTCCCTTAATTTTCATGCAAAACACAATTAATTAAATACTATGGTGTGATAGATGAGTAAAGGAAGAATTATGGCGTGCCTTTGCGTTTTAAACACACGAAAAACTGTTGACGACGAAGAACGGGACGGAACCTAGGCTATCTTCTCCTTGAGCCCCTTCGAATTTTCTTCCCAAAGCTTGGATGTGTAGTGCCGTGTGTGTGGTGTCTTGGGAGAGAGTTTATGAATTTTAAAAGTGGGTGGCCGTGAGTTTCAATTGCAAAAGTGAAGGGTTTTTGGGTGATTAACACTTTTAAATAGCTAATTAATTTGCTAACTAGGCTTAGGCCTATCAAGCCATTAAATTAAGCCCATTAGTCTAATTAGGATTTAAATAAAAAATTAAAATAGTTTTTGGTAAAATAGTTTGTAGATTAAATAGCCGGATTGCTAAAAAGTTCATATTTTTGTTGAAAAACCAACACCGATAAAATTTATATCCCGGCGTATAAAATCACCTCGAAACCCCTTATTTTCAAAAATAAGAAAAAGCATCTCCCTTATTTTACATAATTAAAAACAATTATTTATTAAAAACATTTTCTATTTTTCAGCCCTCGGTCTCCGTTCCTCGATCGCAACTCGAATATCCTTTTAAAAATACATTTTAATGCAACCATGTAGAAAAATATATTTTAAACATGCAAATATGCACAACTTAATTAATTCATGCAATTAAAACAATTAATTAAAATACACAAGAAAATTAATAATTTGCGCATGTGGTTCGCGTGGACTTTTAAATTTTCGGGGCGTTACACCTTTCTTTTCGTCGATCAATCTGGCTCTGTTCAGTCTTCGAAGCCTTCGATCCCAACTCTGGAATAACAGTATTGAGGAGTACAATATCATAATACAACCCAACAAAAGAACTCTCAATCAAATCAACTTTTGATGGCATAACGACACAAAATCGATATCCCGGGCAACTCAGACAATATGAGATATCAATCAACAACTCATAATCAATAACAACACAATCTGATATCAAATCTCAATCAAATCTATTCTGAAAATCATACCAATTTCATATGGTATCTGTTCTTCAATCCGATTTCAATTGTACGATGTCTACGATATCAAGAACACCTTATATGAATCATATCCGATTCCTTCAACATCATATTTTCAAATCATAGTATAACATAAGAGAACTTACGTCCGTGTGTAGCTTTTGTCGATAGAAACGCAGTACCAAACTCGGATTGAAATTACAACAGCCGGATCTTGCACAACTCACAAGTCTATGAATTGATGAAGCTTGAGGAATTAGCTATGGCCTTTCTCGGTTCTTGCTGGCTTTCTGAAGGAGAAGGAATGAAAGAATATATATATATAAATCCACTTGCATGAGTAAGAAACGTGGCTTATTTTTCTTGCATTTCAGTCGGCGCTCGGGCGGTGACAATTTACCGCTCAGGCGCGGAACGTTCTGTCCAAGCCCTCAACTTATTCGGCACTGGCGCTCGGGCGGTCATTTTCTACCGCTCGGGCGCCAGACATTCTGTCCAAACCGTGACCTTGTGGTGCACTGGCGCTCGGGCGGTCTTTTTCTACCGCTCGGGCGCCACAGGTTCTGTCCAAGATCTTGGCTTGTATTGCACCGACGCCCGGCTCCTCCACTTGAGCTCCTACAATCTCAATACTGTTAATTAATCCACTTCTGAGTACAATAATTAAATCTCGGGCATTACATTTCTCCCCCTCTAAGATACGATTTCGTCCCCGAAATCACATGCAATCAAATCATATAAGAAGGAAATGTATAACAAAAGCTAAACAGGAAACTCACATCAATGGAATAACTCTGGAAATTTCTGTTTCATGTCTGATTCAATCTCCCAGGTAGCTTCTTCAGTGCCATGTCGATTCCACTGAACTTTCACAAGCGGAATAGTCTTCGTTCTGAGCTGTTTTTCTTTACGATCAAGAATCTGAATCGACATTTCAAAATAACTCAGAGTTTCGTCCAGTTCTGCCTCATCTGGCTGAAGAATATGAGATGTATCAGGAAGATACTTCCGCAATAAATACACATGAAAGACATCATGTATTCCAGATAAAGAAGACGGTAATGCGAGTCGATAGGCATAATCTCCTATCTTCTCGAGAATCTCATATGACCCAATATAACGTGGAGACAACTTCCCTTTCTTGCCAAATCTGACAATGCCTCTGAAAGGTGAAATCTTCAAAAATACTCTGTCTCCTGCCTCAAATACCAACGGTCTTCGTCGTACATTGGCATATTTGGCCTGTCTATCTTGAGCTGTCTTCATTCTCTATCGAATAAGCTTCACTTTCTTAGTCATATCTCGGATCATATCAGGCCCAATCTCAGGTACCTCAGAGATATCGTCCCAATACAGAGGGGATCTGCAATCCTTTCCGTACAACCCTTCAAACGGTGCCATCTCTATACTCGTCTGATAGCTATTGTTGTACGAAAACTCACAAAGAGGCAAAGAATCTTGCCAACTAGTGCCAAAATCTAGCACTACAGCTCCACGGATATCCTCCAGTGTTTGGTTAGTTCGCTCCGACTATCTATCCGCCTGTGAGTGATATGTGAAAGAGCTTGTTGTATACTTTGCCAACAGTACGAAATCAACCGAAAATCACGGTCTGATATAATCAACTTTGGCATTCTGTGCAATCTGACCACCTCTTTGACAGAAATCTCAGTAATCTAGTCATATCTTTACGTCTTCATGTACAAACTAGAATCCACAGACTTGATCCGTCTATCATTCTTATTTTAAATAAATGCTCAATTTCGAGAGGAATGCCGTAGTTTCATCACGATATCCCTGGAAATGTGATCCATTTCCATTCAGGAATCGATAATCTATATAACCAATCTTCTGGTTTCATTCGTCCTGCTTTATTGGTGGCCAATTTAGACATCTCAGTACAAACTCTGCCACAATTGATCTCATCTGTTTCCCTAAAATCTGTCTTTTCAAGTCATCATACATTTTTCTATCATCAGAATAAATGTTGAATTAAGATTGTGCACTTCTGACAATACCTGTCGTTTCAAATCCGAAACATTTGGCACAACAAATCGGTTATTTATATGCAATACAGTATCGCATACCTGATATCTGATTGATACTCTGCTCTAATCATCGAAATCAAGTTCTGAACATTCTGATCAAATTTCTGAATTGCTTTAATTCGCAAAATCACCTCTGATTTAACTCACACCGTATAGAGTCCCAACGATATGTAATCTGTATCAAATACTGATTTAAAAGATAACAAGCCTCAAGCAGATTCAATACAACAATCGTATATAATATCTTGCTAAATTCATGCAACCACGAATTTCTGACACCGATGTCGTTCTCAGCCAACTGATCACGGCCTCAACTGTGCTAAACTCAATCGATATACTATCTTCGAATATCAACTATCCTGAATACAATCTATCTCAATCAAGATGCATATCTCAACAATTTCTGTATACAACATCTCAGTTTTCAGAATATTCAATACAGTTTTCGAATATTCGATTCAGTCAGTCATATGCTTTGAATATATCATAATATCATAGATAAAACGAGCATAAAATCATCATAATACTTCTAAACACTGGGTTCATCAATTCACAAACATAGCTGGAGCATCCCAAGAGAAACATTCAATCAAATATAAATCTCGGCCAGTAAATCTTCTAACTGATATTTCAATTCTTTCAATTCAAACAGTGTCATTCGGTACGGAGTTCTAGAAATACTAACAGTACCTGGCATCGAATCAAGGCTGACATCTATCTCTCGAATCGGAGGCAATCCCGGAATCTCATCTGGGAAGACATCAGCAAATTCACACACCACTGGCAGGTCCGCCAATGATGGACTCGATTTCAGTAAATCAACTGAATAGACAAGGAACCCCTCTGCTCCTTTCTGTAGCAATAGAGTCATAGACAAAACAGATATCAAAAGAATTCTATATCTAGAACCCTTACCGTAAAATTTCCACTCGTTAGCCATGTCAGGTCTGAATCTCACAATCTTGTGGAAGCAATCAACGGTAGCTCTGTATTTGGTCAACATATCAATACCGATAATACAGTCAAAATCAGACAAACCAAGCACAATACAATCTAACTCAATCTCATGCTCATCATACCGCAGTATACAAGATCTAACAGATGTCACTGATATAAGACCTCTCCCTAAAGGTGAAGAGACAGATACTACAGTAGATAGGGACTCAACAGGTAATGCATGACTCAATGCAAATCTCTCAGATATAAAAGTATGAGAAGCACCTGTATCTATCAATACGTAAGCAGGATAACCACATAAAGAACAGTCACCTGCAACAACATCGTTTGGTGCTTCCTGAGCCTGCTCCTCTGTTAAAGCAAATACTCTGGCCTGCTGTCTAGGAGGCTGGCTAACTTTCTGGCTTCCTCCTGGCCTCTGCTGTGACTGGGTGGATGGTTGGTGGCTGAAAAGAATGTACAGCTGATGATCGTCTATCAGTCTGAGCCACTGATCCAACTGATTCTGTTCTCTGGGATCCTTGGGAACCTCTCTGTGGACAAAATCTGGAAAAGTGTCCCTGCTGTCTGCAGATACGGCAACTACCAATCACTCCTTGGCATTGCTCAGTGGGATGTCTCCCTCCACAAGTTCTGCAGTAAATTCCGGTATAACTCTGGCTCTGTCGTGAACCACTGGAGCTAGAAGAATTGCTGCCAGACTTCTTAAACTGTTTTCCTCTGGCTTTCAGATAATCTTTCTTCCAACCACTGCTGCTGCCACTCTCAAATCTGGGAGGTGGTTGCTGTGTTCTCGGTGCTGTAGGAACATACGAAGCTCCTTTCTGTCTCATCAGACCAGCTTCAGCTCTTTTTGCTCTGTTCAGGGCATCAACTAAGCTATTCGGTCGCCCTGTGTTCACCAATGTAAAGATCTCGGGATTCAGGCCATTGATGAACTGATCAGCACCAGCTTCATCATTCTCAGCAACGTGAGGAGCAAATCGTAGCAATGTCAAAAATTTAGCAACATACTCTTCAATGTTCAACTGCCCTTTCTTCAAGTTTGCAAATTCTGCACCCTTGTCTTTCCTGTACGACACTGGGAAAAATCTCTGATAGAACTCAGTTTTAAGGACATTCCAAGTGATATTCGTACCTCGATGCTCCAAAGCTCTCTTTGTCGTGATCCACAAATTCTTTGCAACGTCATGTAAGTGGTGTCCAATCAGTTTGACTCGGCGCTCATCAGTATAATCCAACGAATCAAACATCATCTCAATGTCATCTAACCAACACTCACAGTTAACAGAAGTCTCTGTTCCTTTCAGGGTTGGCGGTTTAAACGACTGAAATCTCTTTAATAACATTTCCATCGGAGTTGCTGTCACATCCATCGGATTAACCGAAGTACTGCCCTGTTCCGGTACTCTTCGGGGAGGCATATCTGATTATCAAAAGGATTAGTAACCAAATACAACAAATCTATTTCAGTTCAGTCCCCCCTCCGATCATCTTACTGCTGATCAAGAATCGGTTCTGATTCATTCTCAATTAATACAGTTTACCAATCAAATCAGATAATCAGGTAAACATGTAATAATAAAAGCAGTAAATCATGCTAGCATTCACAAGCAAGGAAAGAAAATCATCCTACCCCGCTCACTAGCTTCTATCTAAGTCTAAGGTACCTACAGTTCTGGAACCTACTGCTCTGATACCACTTGTTGTGGAGACCCGGACGCTAATTCATGTCTTAATCATTATTAAAGTCAAATATAACAATTAAGACAAGTGGGACTAAATTTTTTTCTTTTTAAATTATAAATGTGGAAACGTAATGTATTCTATCTAATATACATGTCAATATAAAATTACAAATCATGTACTACATGTCTCTATCTCAACTAAGTTCAACAGTTATAAATCAAGTGTTGAATCCTATTCTGCTTCTGGGCCCGGATCTCCACACTAACTATCATCTCTCATCCTCTTCCTGATCCTGATCTTGTCCCACCTGTTGTCATGCACACATACAAACAAGACAACAGCCGGATAACTCCGGTGAAAATTACATTCCCAGTATAAATCATGTGTACATGCATTTCATATAAAAGAGTATAAAAGCATGAACAGATAATCATAAAATGTATCAAATCAGACACATGAATCAACACAGACTCTGAATCACACTCAGTGACTCTTCGACTCACATAAATCAATGCAAACTCTGAATCACACTCCGTGACTCTTGGACTCTGACTCGACTCGTCCTAATCTTGGGATCTCGATCTGAATAATAACATACACCCACCTACTCTCCAATCGGGGTGGTGGTACATTCTTATTCACGGACTTTGGCCTTTTCCGTATCGAATCTCAGCGATAGGAGCTGCTCTTCTCCCCAACATATCGATACGACAAACATCCGGCGTCTTGGCGACTCTGCCACAGACTAGGCGCATCTGCCCTGGCATACCCTGACGATAATTAGGCATGTCCTGCCCTGGCATATCCTGCCAAACATCTGTGACAATGTGCAATGGGCCAGTGACGATTCCATCATTATCTGGCACCTCTGTCACGAGATCAATCGTCTATGACTAGGCGCATCCGCCTATGACTCAATACATAAATCAATAGATCAAAGATATCAATCTCATTCAATTGCAAATATCAATGCAACAAGGTAAAGTATGTGATTTTCAGGAAATCAAGTCAGATCTAACTCGAGTTATATCCTCCCGGTTCAACATTGATTTACACCTTTCTTTTCGTCGATCAATCTGGCTCTGTTCAGTCTTCGAAGCCTTCGATCCCACCTCTGGAATAACAGTATTGAGGAGTACAATATCATAATATCGTCGATCAATCTAGCTCTGTTTAGTCTTCGAAGCCTTCGATCCCAACTCTGGAATAACAGTATTGAGGAGTACAATATCATAATACAACCCAACACAAGAATTCTCAATCAAATCAACTTTTGACGGCATAATGGCACAATATCGATATACCGGCCAACTCAGACAATATGAGATATCAATCAACAACTCATAATCAATAACAACACAATCTGATATCAAATCTCAATCAAATCCATTCTGAAAATCATACCAATTTCATATGGTATCTGTTCTTCAATCCGGTTTCAATTATACGATGTCTACGATATCAAGAACACCTTATATGAATCATATCCGATTCCTTCAACATCATATTTTCAAATCATAGTAGAACATAAGAGAACTTACGTCCTTGTGTAGCTCTTGTCGATAGAAACGCAGTACCAAACTCGGATTGAAATTCCAACGGCCGGATCTTGCACAACTCACAAGTCTATGAATTGATGAAGCTTGAGGAATTAGCTATGGCCTTTCTCGGTTCTTGCTGGCTTTCTGAAGGAGAAGGAATGAAAGAATATATATATAAATCCACTTGCATGAGTAAGAAACGTGGCTTATTTTTCTTGCATTTCAGTCGGCGCTCGGGCGGTCACAATTTACTGCTCGGGCGCAGAACATTCTGTCCAAGCCCTCAACTTATTCGACACTGGCGCTCGGGCGGTCATTTTCTACCGCTCGGGCGCCAGACATTTTGTCCAAACCGTGACCTTGTGGTGCACTGGCGCTCGAGCGGTCCTTTTCTACTGCTCGGGTGCCACAGGTTCCTTTAAAGATCAAGGCATGTATATTCTATTATTTCTGCATTGATCTCGTCATACTATGTGTTGTGATATTTATTATGCGTGAAAAATCTTTGTATGTTGTGAAAAAGTTCGAGAAAAAACGTTTGAAATGATTTTTGGATCAAAATTTTTATATCTAAAAACGTGTCTGCTGTCATTTCGATTTCTGTGAAAATTTGGTTGATTTTCTGGAAACGTTTTCAACATATAAAACGTATTAAAATTTGATACCTTCGATATGATAGCAAATTCGTAATTTTTGGACAAAAAACGAGTGAGTTATGGCCATTTTCGTGGGACTGCTTAAACTGTGATTTTATAAAATGTGTTCTTGAGAATTTCTTGTTGCAGGCTTCGTTGGGAATCTTCGGGTATTCCTTGCTGCGTAGGTGTTGTCATGTTGTGTGATAAGTCATCTTTCGATGTTTCGAATCGAGTCGGTATGGGTTTGGTGACATTAGAATGCACAGGGAAAAGAATGGGTAGAAGATGGCTTTTTGAGGTTGAAATCGCACAGGACTACAGGCAGCACCGCAGCGCTGCACTGCAATGCCTAGGCGCTGCTTCAGGTATTTTTCAGGCTACGAATTTAGGTGCTCATGCTTCCTTTGGGTACTATTACGTCGTTATGTCCTAGCATAGTAAAAGTTAGTTTAGATGTTACTAAATTTGATTGGGGAACGTTGAACTATGGTTTAAGCGAGGTCCGTGTCTTCCATTTCTTAGGACATTTCATACCTCATGCCAAGATTGTGCCGGGGTTTGAGTCGGGGGTTAGCATGTTGGTTAGCACAGTCAAGTCCCGAGTGTTCTAGAAAGTCATAAGTTATTTAATCAATGGGTAATAAGTACGATATGCATGATTAAGTTATGGAATTTAAGGTGCATGAAAACGTGTTAGCATGTGTAGCAATAACCCGAGCGAGATCCAACGAATCTCTCAATGCCATGTAAGTATGTTCGACATGTAAAGAAAAATATTTTATGTTTTTGAGGTATGTTAAATGTCTTGTGACCAATTATGAACGGGTTTGGAAGCCGGTGAACATGACCGGTGACCTCTCCACCTCGGTAAAGCATGACCGTGTTTAGATCAGGATTGGAAAGCGGTAAAGCATGACCAGGGACCAATCCACACGGTAAAGCATGACCAGGGATCTCATGTACGTGGTAGTGGATCTTCCCTGCCAACCTAGTACTGAAGTTTAGTCTGATCAGACATATTTGTGTATGAGTCACTTGCTTTGAAACATATCCTACGCAAAATGATGAAGTTATGCATGTTCAAGTATGTATGATGCAAGTATGTTTATGAAAAGTTTTATGATGATGGCACGTCTATGTTTATGTTATTACGTTCAAGATTCAAGTATATACGCTCTACTTTTAAAAAAATGCATGTAGTTTTATATGTAGGTGAGGATGAGGATGAGGAGACGAGGGGTGGGGACCAATGATCCGACTTGGACTATGCAGGAGGCTAAACTTGAGGACCACCCATGTTTTAAAAATTTATGAAGGTTTTTTCTAATACTCTGATTTTTAACGGGATTGTTATGTTGTTTAAACGTTTACTTTTTTGCAAACTTTGGTTGTAATTGTTCCTGCTTCGAATATTTTTAGATGAGCAGTTTATTTATATCTCAAATTGAAAGTTTATTAGTTGTTTAAGAAAATTTTTAATTTTACGCAAATTTTAAAATAGTTTAAAAATAAGGTACGTTACATTTATTTATATATTATCTTGTCATATTTATCTTTATTACAATCTTTCAAATCTAACTAAATAAGGAAATCTTCTACAATAAGAATATATTTATAATACTCCAACTTAGATGATTATTTGCAGAAACAATTGATTCGTCAAATATCCATTTGGCAAGTTGGATGCTTAGAAAACTTCATAGGAACTATGTCTCGTTAAAATTTTGTCATTAAAACACATTGGAAAAAAATCAGAACGAAAGAAAAAAAGTACATCAATAGATACTTTCTTTGGATGTTTTCCCGACGATAGATGCGTCTCGTTAAAACCTTTCTAGGAAAAAACCCTGTAAGGTCCAAAATTAAGACGACGTAATCCAACTGCATGCAAATCTAGGAAATACGGAAAATGGTTAATTAATTGATTCTAATTGCTAAATTGATTATGCGATATATTTATATGATGTTTTAGTAGTTTTTCTACTTATATACATTAAAAATGCATTTTTAAGGGTTATTCGAGTTGCGATCGAGGAACGGAGACCGAGGGTTGAAAAATGAATTTTTTTTATTAAATAACTGTTTTTAATTATTTGAAATATGATTCATGCTTTTTCTTATTTTTGAAAATAAGGAGTTTTGAGGTGATTTTATACGTCGGGACGTAAATTTTATCGATGTTGGATTTTTAACAAAAATACAAAAATTTTGACAATCCGGCTAATAAATTCACAAACTTTATTAAACAAAATATTTGAATTAAGCACTAATGGGCCTAATTAACCTTCCTAATAGGCCTAAGTTTGGTTGGTGTTTTAATTAACTATTTAATATACAAATCTACCCCATAACCCCATGTTATTCACGCTCCCTTCCCCAACAAATTAAAACTCTTTATTTTCTCTAAACCACACGGCACACACAAGTTTTGAACAAGAGAAGGCTTGAGTTTTCAAGGAATTTCGCTATCCGTCAACGAATAATAGTGCGTTAAAAATATAAATGCACGTCATATTCTTCGCTTTTACAGATCTATCACACCATAGTAATTGTTTAAACATGGTTTGCATGAAAAACAAGGGACACTTGGTTATATTTTCGTTTTTGCATCAAGGATGGTTTTTAAATCATGTGTGTTGATCCAAAATTATGTTTAACATGATCCTAAGGGGCTGCCATGATTAGGACAGTTTAAGGGTGGCTTCTACATGTTTTAAAGAGTCCTAAGTCACACAAAACATGTTGCACACCAGACACGTTCAAGCTAGAAATCAAAATTGATGATTGGTGATCATGGGCTCGGGTAGTAAAGATTTGTGGCTGGGCTTTGTCTTGACTGGGACCAGGGCTAGCTAGGGTCCATGAGGGGTCAGGAAAAGAGTCCTAGCCACGCTAGAACTAAAACACCAGGGCTGGGAAGGAGTCCTAGCTACCGAGAAGGGGGCGTACAGCGCGATTGTGTGCAGCAACGCGCAGAGGGTTAAGGGCCTCGGCCAGAGGGCTTTGGCTGTGCTAGGTCAAGTGGTTAGGGTCCTAGGAGGGTGCTCAAGGGTCAGGTTCAGGGGTTGGCTTGGTTGACTAGGTCCTAGGCGCGGTTGTAGAGTCCTAGCTCAAGGGGAGTTCTCGGCAGTTTGTGTTGCTAGGTTGTGGGATTCAGTTTTGGGGCTAGGGTCAAGTCCTAAGGGTTCTAAGGGTCCTTTAGGGTCCATGGGAGGGCTGGCTTGAGGTTGGATCATGATGGTCTGAGCTTGGCTCGATAAAAATTGGAGATGGCTCGAGCTGTAGGCTAGGCGCTCGGTTAGGGTTTCATTGAGGAAATTAATTCAAAACATGGCTCACGGGGGTCGAGTCATGGTTCACGAGGGCCAAATAATTATTAAAAGTCTAATTTTTTAATTTGGGATTTTTATATTAAAGTTTGAATTAATTCAGGATTAAAACGCATTAAAAACGAATAATGAAGGAATAATTAAAAAATCTAGTATTTAAGCTAAATAAAATTGTGATAAATTTAATATAAGCTTAAATAATTATTTGAGATATTTTAGAGTCAAAGAAATTAATAAAAAGTCAAAAACGTGAAATTTTACGTCTAAGCGTAAAACAATAATTTTACACAAAAAAATTAGTAAACGTCATGGCAGTGCTCAGATTGTTGTTTTATATGTTAAAATATTTATTTTAAAATTTTTCTGGATTTTATGATTTAATATGAAAATTTAAAAGATATGTTGAATGCTTGGTTTAAAGGAAAACGATATTTATATGCACTCTTTTTATAAAGTGATGGAAATACGAAATGTTGAAAGATGTGAAGGGATTGTGACTAATACGATGATATGTTAATACATAGGCCAAGGCTCAGTTGACGGGTGAGAGTGTCGCTGATGTCTCCGCCGCTGTGGTTATATGTAGATGAATCCATAGCCCCAATACGAATACGAATACGAATACGAGTCACAATGAACGACCTGAATTCAACTAACACGAATATGAATATGAATATGATTATTATGAATATGAATATGTTGACAGGAAAATGTTATGTTTAAGTTTATGTATGATTATGAAAACATTATTTTACGTACAAGTATTTTTCACTGTGTATGTGATCTATATACGCATTATGTTGTTATCAAGATTATGGTGTGTTGAGTTTTTAGACTCAATAGGTGTGATTGATGCAGGTGAGTTTGATAATAATGATGTTGGAGTTCTTGATGGTTGACTTTGCTGGACTGACTGTGCACATGACCCGATGACCAGCTGTAGAACCCGTAAATCAGACTACGTATAAGCCATGCATAATTCTAGTATTTAAATTAAAATGATTTTATTGCATGAGTATTTAAATTCTTTTCTTTAAATTTAATTATTTTATTGCAGTAGTTTAATTACTACCTTTTCAGTTAAATAAGTGAGGCCGGACTGGAGTTGGAGTATTGAGATAAGATTTAATATTTATAAAACATTCCTAGAATTTATTTAAGATAAATAATAAGTCAATTTAATATAAAAGAATGTTGAAGGAATTATTTGAGTAATTTAAATATTTAGCCATGCATGCAAGATAATGTTATTCCATAATTAATTTCTTAATTCACTAAAATATTTAATGAGTAGATAAAACTCTAAAGATTTAAAATTCAATAATTAAGAAATATTTTCCCTCCACTTTTATTAGCAATTTTCGGCCATCTCCATTAGGAGATTTGAAAATATTTATCTACTCTCCAATTTTAATATCTTTCCTTAATCCTTTCATGGCATGGATAATTCCTTCAACTTTAAATCATCAATAATTATTAATTAAGCAATTCCCCACCCTCAATTTTTAATTGAAAATTTCGAAAACCACCATTTAAGATTTAAATAAAATTTGACAACTCACAACTTTGATTTCCTTTCCTTATCCAAATTTTTGGTAAATAATCCCTCAACTTTTAATCCTCAATAATTAAACAATTAAGCAATTTTTCCGTTGCTTTTGAATGATAAAATCGGCCATGCACCCTAGAATATCAACCTCAAATCTTTGATATCATTCTCTTTTCCTTATCTCTCAAATTCAAAGATAGAAGAGATTATTTTCTCCCTTTATCTTTCAACCTTTCCTTCATCTCCTAGACTCATTTCTCCCCCTTCCTTTCACCAAAATTCAGAGCAATTATCAGTGTAAAAGTCGTTAGAAAAAGTCGAGAAAAACTAGAGAAAAATCGAGTAGAAAACAAGAAAGTGAAGAGCACTCTCCTCCGCGCCGTGTCGCCGCCTAGTTTGTTTTCTTTTCAAACGAAAATTTCCAGGCATGTATATGTCCTTCTTTTCTCTTCAATCAAGTCATAATAAAATTTTTAAACATTACATGATCATGATTTCCATGGCAAAACCGAATTCTGGACAACAACTTTCAAAGAAAATTCTGCACAGATTTTTTTTCCCTTCATGCTTTACGTTTTTGTTGGTTTTGTGGTTTCAGGAGGTTGGCTCGATTCCAGGTACCCAAGGCTGCATATATACATGTACTGGGGCATGTTAGGGTCGTGTTAGTCCATTGGTACCAGCCCCTACACGCTGGAGGAAGAGATTTGACAGCAACATCAATTGTTGAGTTTCGAAAATTCTGTTTTTGGATGGTTCACGGAGGTTCGAATCTTGGTTGACTTTTGGGCCTGTCACCATGGTTGGGACCCTTCCTTGACATGTCTAGGACATGACCAAGGCAGCCTTTCATGGCTTGGTTCAGGTCCCCCTCGATTTTTAAAACAAACAAGAACAGCGCCCCATCGGTCTTTAAATTTCTAAATTTTCTGCACAAGTTGGTTTTCGGTTTTGTGGTGTGGTGTGGATCTTGGTTGGCTTTTCAGCCCTTAGCCACGGTTCATACCATACCTCTTGATGTCTAGCTCATGCCATGGCCAATCAAATGGCCACTGGAAAGGTCCATGACAGCAAACGAAGCAAACCTCCCCACTCGCGCAGGTTGGCCTCTTGGGTGGGAGTTTCGGATGAGTCATGGTGTGGTTTGGATTGTGGCTGGCCTAGGGCCTTTAGCCATGGTTCAAACCATACCCTAGGATGTTGGAAAGAGGCTCTGGTCAGTGGTTCAAGCCCCAATGGCCATTAGCCTCGCAAACGACGCAAGGAAACCAAAAGCGCTGTTGCTGTAATTTTTGATAGCAAGTGTGCTGTGGTTCAGAGGTGAATTTCGGGTTCCTGGTTGGCTTTTAGCCTATGGACTTGGACTGGACAATACCTCATTGAGTTAGGAAGGTCATGTTTTTAGCCGTTTGTAATTCGGATCAGTTTAGAGGTCGTACAAGAATTTACGGTGCGATGTGCCAAATTGACTCTCGAAAGAGTGTTTCATGTTTTGGCCTCCATTCAACAAAGTTTCGACTTGTACCATTTTAGGAGCATCATTTCATCATTTTAGACATATTTTAATCATGACTAAATGATGGTTTGGGTTGGCACGGAGTCATGATTAAATACTAAGTCATTGGGCGTAATTGTCTCGTTTTTGGGAGTTTAATTACATAGTTTGGTCAAATAAATCATTTGCATATTTTCTTGTTACATCTAAGTCGCAGCGAGCCTGGGAACGATCCAACCCCTTTGGTAAAATAAATACAGGACATTTAATTACGTTATTTGATTATATTACGTGCAAAATATTCATTTTGAGATTTATGCGATATTGCTTGTGGTCACTTTACTATCATGGGATTATTACTTCACCCGGTCGCCAGTTACCGGTCAGTTCAGTTTTGTACCACCCAGTATACTGTGGCATTAGTCTGATAAGACGATAATTATTTCACCCGGTCGTCAGTTACCGGTTCAGTTCAGTTCAGTTCAGTTCAGTTCATAAGGCCACTTGCGTGCGTATAACATAATCTCAACAGAAAAATCAGTACATGCTATTTTATGACAGGGCTCTACGGAGCAAACATTTACGATTTTCAGTTCAGTTATGCACGTATTTATAATTATCCATGATAAGATATTTACAGTTCAGTTATGCAAGTACTATAATTTCTCATGACATGATATTTTCACTTCGCATGCAATTTTATTATTATCTATTTACTTGTTATTTACGATATATGCATACTGAGTCTTTAGACTCACTAGACTTGATTGTTGTAGGTACTGATGCTGTCGGGATCGAGGACGGTGACCAGTGAGCCAACTCGAGTCGGTAGTAGTGGGACCCGAGGACCTCATTTATAAGTTTATTTATTATTTTTGCTAAAACTCATTTTATTACAATGAATTATTTTAAGATGTCGTTTTGAAACATTATTTACTTCTGCTGTTATTTTGAATATTAAACTTTATTTATCAGTTTATCTTATGAATGAGACATTATAATTATTTAAAAAGAAAAATTTTAAATTTTTCCACAAATTTTCAAACACGAATCCAGAGGCCATTATACCAGCGCTTCTATTTTTCCGAATCTATGATTTATGTTAAAGATTTTACGACTTTTTATTTATGCTTTTGAGTGATTTTTGAGAGGTTGATAGTATGAGCTATACTTTTTAAATTATTATTGTTTAGGATTGGTAAAATGTTGAATGGTTTTATGTTTAAACTATTTCTTTTGATTTTCAATATTAGTTGGTTGATTTATTTTAAAAATGGTGTAAAAATATTTTATATATTTGTGTAAGGGTTCAGCCGAAATAGTAAGGGTTATTAAAAAAATATTCTAGTGCTT
This sequence comes from Primulina huaijiensis, assembly GCF_012295235.1. Classification (NCBI taxonomy): domain Eukaryota; kingdom Viridiplantae; phylum Streptophyta; class Magnoliopsida; order Lamiales; family Gesneriaceae; genus Primulina; species Primulina huaijiensis. Next base: position 14,123,598 of record NC_133310.1, on the reverse strand, counting down.
TTTAAGGAAAACGAGTAGTGGACGTTTCAAACTGGACAAAATCATAGTGAAGGAAAAAGAGTACGATATCTATAGCTAATTGTTAATTTTCTCATTAAAAACTTAGTTTTGAAAAACCACGAGAAAAAAATAATAGACGAGGAAAAAAGAGTACAACTTTGAATGCTCTCCCTATTTCAAGCATCACTTAAAATAATCAACTCTCCGTATTACGAACTTGTACACTGATTTGCCAAAATTTGATGCAGGTGATAATTTTGTAAAAAGATCGGTAATTTTATCTTCAGTTGCTAATAATCTCTTTATGTAAATAAATAGTCTGAATGATATTGCAAATAAAACCAGTCATGTGTCTTTCTGGTTGTCAATGTTTTTTTTGGAGAAAATATATATATCACTACTGTAATTTGTGAGATGTGATGATGTATAAATTGTTGGGACATCATATTCTCGCACCCAAGACACAGCGGAAGTTTAAAATTTTTTTGCTTCGGCGTCGTGTGTTTAAAACCATTCATAGTGTGTTTTAGAATCATATCTCTGCGTTTAGAACGCTGGACTCCAAACTGTTCCAATTTTTACGCGGAGATAGCCCTTCTTGTAAATCACTACGAACTGCTTGTTTGTTTGATCGCCTAATTAGGTCCACGAATGAAGACTGTTTTCCTCGCTTGGTTTGCACTAGAAAATCCAAACGATTTATGCGTTGAGACTGTATGATACGATCATGGTAGGCCAAGCTCCAAGGAAGGCATGTGATCCTTTAGAGTTGCCGAAGGGACCAATCACGAGGGGAGTACTGAAGAGATTCAAGGAAGCATTGCATGGGCTTATGAGCAGACTTACAAGAGAGGTGCAGAGTGCCGAATGGTTCATGACGCATGGGAATAAGTTTGGAAGTCATAGGAACATTACTCACGTGACAAATGATGAGGAGACCAGAAGCCTCGGCGCCTGAGCAGTGAAATCTTACCGCCCGAGCGCCACACATACTGTCCGAAGATGAGTTCCAGAATGGCCCGCGCTCGAGCGGCAAAATCTTACCTCCCAAGAACCAATAGTCCAGAAGACCCCGCGCTCGAGCGGTCAAATTCTACCACTCGAGCGCGCCCTAGATGCGAGAAAATCCTAGTTTCCTTGGTAAGAAACCTAATTATCTTGGTAACTTGATTTTGAGTATCTTTTTTATTTGTAAACATTATATGGTCGAATTTTGAAGATCATTGACAATTATTATTGAAGTTTATACCAAATTTTTAGAGTTTTCTCTCAAACATTCAAAGCCTTGCTTTGTTCTTCAAATCAAACTTATCAAGGATTTATTCTTGTGGCGTTTGTCGATTGATCTGATACGGATTGTCAAGGACCAGTTCTTTGAAGGTTCGTCTCTTTCTCAATTGTTTCACTCCTGAATATTTGTCGCTAAGTTTCATAACTTAGGGTGAATATCACAAAATTCATATTGGATTCAAAAGATCGGGACAACAACGATCCTTGTTCATTATTGAATTGAGGGCGCGATTCTAATTTAATCGTGTTTGCCTTTCTTCGTACGAGGATTCATATTATTTAGTATCAGAGCTTTGGTTCATTGAATTCAAGTAAGTTTATCGCTCTATTATATCATTCTATTATCATATCTGTTTATTCTTTCGTTCCTTTTTCAAATCTGTTTTTGTTCTATTGTTCTTCGTTAGTTTCTCAAAATTTTGGTGATTTTTTTTCTTGGAATTTTCGAGTTGCACAATCCCCTTGTGCAAAGTCCAAAAAAAAGAAGAAGAGTAATTTCAAATTTCTTGTCTACGCAATCCAAGTGAGTCGATCACAATTGTTCACTAGTTGAACTTGATTTTGATTTACACAAATACAAAGCTTGAGCACCTTTGTGGGAACTCTCGAATTCGAGTGAAAATACTTGAGTGCGAGTGAATTTTCTTTGGAGTGATCGGTGAGTATTTGTAGTAAGAAAAAAGAATAGAGAAGAGACGAGCGAATTTTCTTTGGAGTGACCGTGAACGTTCAGGTGATGAATATATTTTATTCTACTAATGTTTTCTTGCAGATACAATGTCCGAAACAAAAATTGAGAAGGAGGTAGGAGATTACGTGAACCAAGGACTTTCTAAGGTCCAGATGGAGGCGTTGTTCAGTCATTTCAGTAGAATGATGAGAACCAAATTAGAGCCTTTACATGAGAGGTTGGATAGTTTAGAGTCCAAATTCAGTTCACGTAAAACCCATGCATTTATTAAATTGTCAAATTGTTTATTTAAGTTTAAAATGATTTATGACGATGCATGATCTATTTAATTGCATCATTTTAAATTGTTTATGTTTATGTGATGCACGTTAAAATGTTTTCTTGAGTTTCATGTTTCGGACGATTATTCGACGCGGGATTGAGGAAAAGAAACCAGCGACGATTTTGGTGATTTTAAAATGTAGTATTTTGTTTTAAGTTAGGATTAGGGTATTTTAAATGATTTATTAAGTTTTTAGCATTTTTAAAGCCTACTTTAATTATTTAGTGATTTTAAGATTTTTAAAACTTTTAAAATTTGTCAATTGTGTATTTTAAAATTTTAAAGTGAGTTAGCATTTTTATTAGCATTTAAACTAGCATTTTTTTTAGTAGCAATTTAATTAGTATTTTTAATTAGCATGTTAATTGGGTGATTAAACATTTTAACCCCAATTAATCACACAAACTCACGCACACACATCTACACACACACTTACACGGCTGATACACACACACATTTCATTTCATACCATCTCATTTTTTAGAAGAAAATTTTAGGGTTCTAAGAAACAAGAGTAGCCGCCCCTCTCCTCTGTATTTTCCAGCAATTTTCGTTGGGTTTTATTCAAGAAAAATCGTGCCACATTCGTCCCGGAAAAACATGTGTATGTTATGCAAAAGTTTGAGCAAAAATGGTTGGATCGCTTTTGAAATGAATTTTAGATCTGAAAACGTAAAATTTGTTGTCATTTTAAATAATGCGGTTTTTCGGTCGATTTTCTGGAAAAACTTCCAACATATAAAATGTATAATTTTTGAAACCTTTGATTTGACAGTAAATTCAAAATTTTTGGACAAGAAATGAGTGAGTTATGATCGTTTTCGTGGGACTGCTCAAACTACGACTTTTATGAAAATGTGTTTTCATGTGTTCTTGAAGTTTAATTGTTGCAGGCTTCGTTGGGAATCGACGGGTGACCGCTATTGTGTTTAAGTATGTTGAGTATGATGTTGGGATGATTAACTTTCATTGTCACTTATATACTTCATACACTTAATAGCATAACAATTTCATGAATTATCGATAATCAACATAGGATTACGATAATACGATACGAGGTCCTTACATTTCTTCCCCACTTAAAAGATTTTGTCCTCGAAATATTAAGCATCTCTATGTACATAACATTGGCGAACATATAATATGTCACCAGTTATAGTACATATCAAAACTAAAATCAATAAATGGATCATTATACATTGAATAAAATGGAACATGTGGAATAGAATAAAATAAATGTGGATATGATTCTCGCATCTTGCTTTCCAATTCCCACCTTGACTCTTCCACACCATGTCGTGTCAATTATACCCTAACAAAAGGAATCGATTTGTTACGCAATATTGAATTCCCAAATTTAAAAAATGGAATTTTTATATTTAATTTACCCTCATGAACCATGATTCGGCCCCCGTTGAACCACGTTTCCAACCATTAGCCATTTAAACCCTAAGGACCGAACCCTAGCTAAAACCTATGAGCCAACTTTCAGTTTTATCGAGACAAGCCCAAGCCACCTTGAGTCGTCCCCTGACCAAACCTCCCCTAGACCCTACTAAACCCTTAGAACCCAGCCCTGGCCAGCGGAAAAGCAACTTGCACGAGACAGCAGCCGCGTGAGTTCCATATAACTCTAGGACTCTTTGAACCCGAGCTAGAACCTTAACCCTCAAGCCAACCCCAAGCCCAGCCCCTCTTGAACCCTCTCAAGACCATAGAGACCTAGCCTAGCCAAGCCCTGACCACCCTGGCCGAGCCCTGTTCCCTTGAGCCCAGCAGATCCTCGCGATAAGCCACGCGTAGAGTCCTAGCTTGCTAGAACTCCTTCCCAGCCACCGTGCTCGAGTCCTAGGGTGGTTAGGACCCCTCTCCTGATCCAACCATGTCCCAGCCCAGCCCTAGTCGCTCCAAAGCCAAGCCATGCATGGTTGTTCCCTCAAAACCGAGTCCTTGACAATAAAATGTGCATCCATGGTTGTAGCTTGTTTCAATTCATGTGCAGCTTATCAACGTGCATCCTAAGACCTTTAAATCGTTTAAAAATGTTCCATAAACAATCCCTAATTATGGCAGCCCCTTCATGTAAACATATATCATGTTTTGATGCAAAAATCTTACTTCAAACTCATGTACATGCATGAAAACAAAATAAATTAAAAGGGAAACTTGTTTTTCATGCAAATCATAATTAAATACACATTAGGGTGTGATGGATGAGAAAAAAAAAATTATGGCGTGCCTTTGCGTATAAAACACATGAAATTACATTGACGATGCGAAGAACAGCGACCAGAACTCTAGGCTGAATTTTCCTCCACAAAACCGAAGCCTACTCCTTGAAAATAATCGTGTGTGTGTGTGTTTTGATGGTGCTAAGAGTCTTCTGAGGTTAGGGGTGAGGGAGGGGTGAGTTTTAATGAATAATGGGATGTGGTTTAGGCTTTTTATTTGCTAAATAAAAAGTGTGCAAGATTAGGCTCATTAGCATGGTACAACAGGCCAATAAGCCCAATAGTGAATTTAAAAATTATTTCGTTTAGGAAAGTTTGTGAAATTATTAGCTGAGTTGTGAAAAAGTTCATATTTTCGATGAAAATCGAATACCGTTAAAAATTACGTCTTGGCATATAAAATCACATCAAAACTCCTTATTTTCAAAAATTACATAAATCATCAACCTTATTTTAAATAATTAAAAACAATTATTTAATAAAAATATTTTTCATTTTTTAGCCATCGGTCTCCGTTGCTCGATCGCATTTTGAATAACCTTTAAAAATACATTTTTATGCATTCAAGTAGAAAACTACTTTGAAACCTTATAAACATATCAAACATAATCAATCATTTATTTAGCTATTTTCCATTTTCCCTAGATTCGCATGCAATTGGATTACGTCGTCTTAATTTTGGACCTTACAATTTCTCCATCCCTTAAATAAAATTTCGTCCTCGAAATTAGAACTTACCGAATAACTCCGGGTAGCGACTCCTCAAGTCTCTCTCGGTTTCTCTAGTAGCTTCTTCCTCCGAGTGATTTAGCCACTTGACCTTGACCATTGGAATGACTTTGTTTCGGAGTATTCTTTTTGTCTAGCCAAAATTTGTATAGGCCTTTCTTCATAAGTCATATTTGGAGTCAATTGCAGAGGTCATGATTTACTACATGTGAAGGGTTCGACATGTACTTTCGCAGCATCGAGATATGAAACACATTGTGTACTCCAGATAGCATCGGTGGTAGTGCCACTCTATAGGCTAGTGTTCCAATCCTATCAAAAATCTCAAATGGTCCTATGAATCTTGGACTAAGTTTGCCTTTCTTGCCAAATCACATAACACCCTTCATAGGTGCTATTTTAACAAATATGTGGTCTCCCACTGCAAACTCTAGCTCTCTTCGTCGCTTGTCGGCATAACTTTTCTCTCAACTTTGTGCAGTCTTCATTCTCTCTCGAATTTTGACTACTAGCTCGGCTATTTGTTCGATCAAGTCAGGACCAAGTTCCCTTCTTTCGCTAACCTCGTCTCGATGAATAGGTAATCTACATTTTCTTCCATATAGTGCCTCATAAGGAGCCATCCCTATAGATAATTGATAGCTATTATTGTAGGTAAACTCCACTAGAGGTAATTTCGGTTCCCAACTTCCTTGGAAATCGATCACACAAGCTCGAAGTAGATCCTCTAAAATTTGAATAACTCTTTCAGACTGACCATCGGTTTGAGGATGGAATGATGTGCTAAATAACAATTTGGTTACCATCGCTGCATGCAGACTTTTCCAAAAAGACGATGTAAATCTCGGATCTCTGTCAGATACAATGGATACGGGAGTCCCATGCAGACGAACTATCTCTCGAATATATAACTCATCATACTTTGTCATGGCGAATGTCGTCTTAATAGGTAGAAAATGCCCAGATTTTGTAAGACGATCCACTATCAGCCATATAGCATTAACCCCTTTTTAGTCCTTGGTAATCCCACAACAAAATCCATAGTGATATTTTCCCATTTCCACTCGGGAATAGGAAGTGACTTAAGCTTCCCCGCTGGCCTCTGATGCTCTGCTTTAACTTGTTGACACGTCAAACACTCGGTCACAAAACGCAGGATATCACGCTTCATGCCCGGCCACCAATATAACAATTGAAGATCTTTGTACATCTTCGTGCTTCAAGGATGAATGAAATATGGCGAGTCATGAGGTTCCTTCATAATGAACTCCCTCAAAGAGTCGTCACTAGGAACCCATAAACGATCTCGATATCGAACTATACCATCCACCTTAGAATACAACTTCCGGCCCTTGGCTTCATCTCTCACTCTCCACTTTTGCAATTGCTCATCGACAGACTGTCCCTCACGGATTCTATCTCTCAAAGTCGATTGTGCTGTCAAGGTGGCAAGATTAGGGGCCTCGTCCCTAGCATATACTGTAAGCTCAAACCGCTGTATCTCGGACTGCAGTGGTCTTTGAAGTGATAAATGAGTACTAACTGATGCCTTTGGACTCAATGCGTCCGCCACTACACTAGCTTTTCTCGGAGGATAGCTAATGTCACAGTCGTAGTCTTTCACAAATTCAAGCCATTTTCTTTGTCTCATATTCAGCTCTTTTTGGGCGAAGAAGTATCTCAAACTTTTATTGAAACGTCTGCTATTCGTTTTGCTTAAAAAGTACTAGAAATTTTTTTTTCCTCTTACTAAATCAGCCGAATACATATATATGTACTTTAAAATACCTTGACACCATTTGGAAAATAAAACCACCAACTAACATTTTAAACTCAAAGGAAATTGTTCAAATCGTAAAATCATCAAACGTTTTGCCAAACCTAAAAACATTATTTGAAAAGTATAGCCCATACTATAACCTCTCAAAACCCACTCATAAATAAATCGTCGTAAAAATATCTTTAACAACACTTAAACTAGTGCGTTAAACTAGCGTCGGTCCTCGGGTTATGTGCTCCTTCAGTCCAGCAAAGTTAACAATCAATACCTCCCTTAACATTATTATCATAATTACTTACATCAAGCACACCTAGTGAGTCTAGAGACTCAACACACAATAATCTTGATAACAAGCAATATATATACAGATCAAATGCAACAAAGAAAAATACTTGTGCTTAAAATATCGTTTTCATGAAGATGCATAAACTTTAAACAATAACATTTTCGTAGATATTTTCATGATGCATAAACTTTAAATAAAAACATTTTCATAACGATGCATCGACTTTAAACATAAACATTTTCATAAACTTTTTCATATCATCATAAACATATTCATATTCATATCCATATCCATATTCGTATCCATATCCATATTCGTAGCAACATATTCATATTCATATTCTTTTTGTTGAATTCAGATCGATAATTGTGACTCGTATTCGTATTCGTATTGAGCGATTGATCCATCTATAGAAAACCACAGTACTGGGCGATGGGGACATCAGAAACACTCTCACCGGTCAACTGAGCCTTGGCCAACGTATTAACATATTAACATATTCGTATTCGTATTCGTATCCATGGAAACACGATTGTCGGGCTCTCACTGGGACCATAACCCTCACGATATCTCCAACATATTTATTCACAATTACTTCACTTCCTTCAACGTTTCATATTCTCATCACTTAATAAAAATTAAACATGCATATAACATTTTTGTTAAACCAATCATGCAACATATCTTTTAAATATCAATATTAAATCATAAAAAAAATCCGTAAACATTTAAAAATCATAACCATCCATAAACATTTCAAAATAAACATTCTAACAGATTAAAAATCTATAAACATTTTATCATATGAAAATCATAAAAAGCCATAAACATTTTAAAATAAACATTTTAACATATTAACTCATAAACATTTAAAATAAACATTTTGATATATAAAATTCCATAAACATCCATAACCATTGTAAATAATCATAATAGCAAATAAAACAGCATTCAGAACAATGCCATGACGTTTACTAATTTTCGGGTGTAAAATTACCGTTTTACCCATAAACGTAAAATTTCACATTTTTGACATTTTCTTAATTTCATTGACTCTAGCATGTCCCAAATAATTATTTAAGCTTACATGAATTTTCTCATATTTTTATTTAGCTTAAATCGAAGACTTTTAAATTAATCTTTAAATATAGCATCTTAATGTGTTTTAATCCAGAATTAAACCAAACCTTAATATAAAATTCCCAAATTAAAAACTTAGGCTTTTAATAATTATTTGAGCTTAAATGTATATTTCCATAATTTTATTAAGCTTAAAACTAGGTTTTTCAATTAATTCTTTGATTATCGTTTCGTGAGGCGATAAAATCTCGGATAAATCCAAAACTCATTATTTTAATCCCAAATTTTAAAAATAATATTTTTATTATTTATTCTACCCTTATGAGCCATGAACCACACCCGTGGACCCATAGTTCCATTTTTAGTTCTTTAATTTTCGTTTTTGACACCTTATCGAACACACCGAGCCATCTCCCAATTTACTCGAGCCACGCCCGACCACCTTTAGCTAAAACCTAGCCAACACGTTTATAGACCCTAGTGACCAGCCCTGGCTTGAATAACCAACCCTGGACTGAATAACTAGCCCTAGCCCGCTCAAAAACCTTCGGCCCCCTCACCCGATTGCATGCATGTGGGTAAGTGTGTATCCTAGTTTCATTAGGACTCCTAGTTGGCCCTCATGACCCTAACCACCCTATACCACGCCCAGACCCAGCCCAGACCAACCCCAAACTCCAAAACCGAAGCACCATCTCAGCACATGTCATGGCCGAGAAACCCACATGAACATGGACCCTACGTTTCTGTTGCTAGGACCTAGCCAACCACACCAGATCTTGAACCAGCCCCTTGTGCCCCTTCTTAGGACCTTAAGGACCTAGCCCAGCCCAAAGCCCCTGGCCGAGCCACAAACCCTGCACAATTGCTGAACCCTGCGCTGCTTCTCTAATGTTCCCGGGTGGCTAGGACTCCTCCCCAGCTCTTTTGATTCGAGTCCTAGCGTGGCTAGGACTCTTCCCTCGACTCAACCACGACCCTGGCTAGCCCGGTCCCAAGCCAAGACCAAGCCAAGCCACAAGACCCAAAAGCCGAGCCCCTAAGATCACAACCCGCCAGTTTTTGGTTCCAGCTTAATTCTATTCATGTCTGCAGCGTTTTGGGGTGATTTAGGACTCTCTAAAACAAGTAAAAACATCCCTCAAACCTATCCTAATCATGGAAGCCCCTTTAAATCATATTAAACATGATTTTGAATGAAAATACAATCTTTAAAATTGACATATACCACAAAAACGAAATTGTTTCATTATGCACTTGTTTTTCGTGCAAAAACTCAATTAAATAAATACTATGTTATGATAGATGTTTGAAGGAAAGAATATGACGTGCACGTTGACGATTGCGAAAAACGGAGACAAACGACCTTGGATTGATTTTCCCTCCAAACTTTGAAGAAGTTTGATGGTTTTTCCCTTCAAAATATTGTGTGTGTGTGTGTGTAGTGTATTTGGTGATGAGAGGAGAGGTTTAATTGAGTTGGGGAAAGAGGGCCGTGGGTTGTAGGGATTAATGAGGTGAAATTGTACATTAAATACTTAATTAATCTACTAACAAGGTTTAGGCCCATTAAGTATGTAAATTAGGCCCAATAGTGCTTAATTAAAATATAAATTTGTGAATTTATTTGTCAGGTTGCCAATACGTTCATATTTTTTTTGAAAAACCAACACCGATAAAAATTACGTCCTGGCGTATAAAATCACATCAAAACCTTTTATTTTAAAATAAGAAAAAGCATCACTCATATTTTAAATAATTAAAAACATTTATTTAACAAAAACATTTTCTATTTTTTTCAGCCCTCGGTCTCCGTTCCTCGATCGCTACTCGAATAACTCTTAAAATTATATTTTAATGCAACCATGTAGAAAAGTATAATTTAAGTGTGTCAACATGCACAACATAATAAATTTATGCAATTAAAACAATTAATTGAAATACACAATGAATTTAATAACTCGTATGCAAGTGGTTCGCATGGACCTTCACATTTTCGGGGCGTTACAATCTTCCCTTCTTAAATTGAATTTCGTCCCTGAAATTCGCTTATCCTCGATAATCAAAAGTTTAAACTTAGTTCTAGTATCCCAATAATCCACGCTTCTGCTACGCTACTCTAATAAAACTTAAGTTCTAGAATGTCCTTACGTCTCCTTGATCCCAATTAATTTTTCATTCTAAATCCTTATTTGAGAGTTGCGACTTAAAAAGACCCATATTGACTTAGTGATGTGCTATTATAACCTCGAATTTCAACTTTTCTTAAAAATCTCAATATTAAAATATGGATGCCCACACTTATCATATATTACTTTCCTTATATTATACCTAAAATGTTCATCAACTTATCATAATTCAACATTAAAATCCCAAACGCATCCGCTAATGCTTAGATTTTTAAGCCTAATTTTTTCTCATCCTTAAAAACCCTTGATTAACATTCCTTATAATCTTATAACCCAGATATCCTAAGGTTCAAAATATTCTTAAAATTCTAAATCATCGAAAATTCTTATTATTTAACCCATTCAATCCGCACTATTGTTAGACTAGTCCCCAAATTCCTTAAAAATTGTAAAAAAAATTCTTAATTTTCTCAAAAATAATCCCATTTGATCTTTACTTTAAAAAATCCTTCGATTGACCCATAAGTTTTTGGCATTCTTAATTCCCTTCTACAGGTTTCCCATAACATAAATTTTGATAAATTTAAACTTATTTACCCAAAATCGATTCCTATAATCAATCTTATCTTTCATGAAACTTAAAATCCCAATTTATACATATTCTTACTTCCAAAGATAATCGCAGTCTTCGAATCATTATTACTTATGAGTAATTCCCAAAAATTAATTCAACTAGTAACCACGAATCATAAATATTTTCTTAGAAAATCTATGTGTCCCAAAGACATTCATAATATTCACGATAAACTTATGACCCAAACAGTAGAACGTCAATACTAAAACCCAAAAATCAACATAGTCCAATTCCACCACAAGCCAACATGCGTTGAAATAAAATAATTTCTTATTTTATATCATATCACGTATAAAATTCTTGAACATTGAAGACATATATCCTCATAAAGTTATTAAACGTGTGACGTAAACATATGATTCATGTACTTATGCAGGTAACATCATATAAATCATATAAAGCATGTAAACTTACAAGTTTCTATCTTGACGACTGAGCTTCCCGGCACTGATGGTGGCACAACCCTTTACATGAACAGGGCTCTGATACCAATTGAAACGTCTGCTATTCGTTTTGCTTAAAAAGTACTAGAAATTTTTTTACCCCTTACTAAATTGGCCGAATACATATATATGTACTTTAAAATACCTTGACACCATTTGGAAAATAAAACCACCAACTAACATTTTAAACTCAAAGGAAATAGTTCAAATCGTCAAACGTTTTACCAAACCTAAAAACATTATTTGAAAAGTATAGCACATACTATAACCTCTCAAAACCCACTCATAAATAAATCATCGTAAAAATATCTTTAACATCACTTAATTGAAAGTAAAAGCTTTAAAATTGACATATGCCACAAATCATAAATACTTATCCTAATCATGGCAGCCCCTTTAAATCATATTAAACATGATTTTGAATGAAAATAAAAGCTTTAAAATTGACATATGCCACAAAAACGAATTTGTTTCAAGATGCACTTGTTTTTCATGCAAAAAATAAATTAAATAAAATACTATGGTGTGATAGATGTTTGAAGAAAATAATATGGCGTGCCTTTGCGTAATTTACGCACGAATATACGTTGACGATTGCGAAGAACGGCGACGAACAACCTTGGCTTGATTTTTCCTTGAAACTTTGAAAAAGTTTGATGCTTTTTCCCTTCAAAATATTTTGTTTGTGTGTGTCGTGTATTTGGAGATGAGAGGAGAGTTTTAATTGAGTTGGGGAAGGGGGGCCGTGGGTTGTAGGGATTAATGGGGTGAAATTGCATATTAAATACTTAATTAATCTACTAACAAGGCTTAGGACCATTAAGTGTGTAAATTAGTCCCAATAGTGCTTAATTAAAATATAAAAATAATTTTGTTTAAATAAGTTTGTGAATTTATTGGCCGGGTTGAACGTTCATAATTTTGTTGAAAAACCAACATCGATAAAAATTACGTCTCGGTCTATAAAATCACCTCAAAACCCCTTATTTTCAAAAATAAGAAAAAGTATCACTCATATTTTAAATAATTAAAAACATTTATTTAATAAAAATATTTTCTATTTTTTCAGCTCTCGGTCTCCGTTCCTCGATCGCAACTCGAATAACCCTTAAAATTACATTTTAATGCAACCAAGTAGAAAAGTATAATTTAAATGTGTCAACATGCACAACATAATTAATTTAAGCAATTAAAACAATTAATTGAAATACACAAGGAATTTAATAACTCGTATGCATGTAGTTCGTATGGACATTCACATTTTCGGGGTGTTACATTTATGGTCGGTGAAAATCTTGCACTTCTCACCATATAAGTAATGTCTCCAAATCTTAAACGCAAATACTACCGCTGCTAGCTCAAGATCATGAGTGGTGTAGTTTTTCTCGTGAATCATCAACTCTTTTGACGCATAGGCTATAACTCGATCATTTTGCATCAGAACTTCACCCAAACAAAGTTTAAAAGCGTCGTTTTACAAAACATAATCTTCTTGCCCCGATGGCATAGATAACACTGGCGCTGAAATCAAAGCTGGCTTCAACTTGTCAAAACTGTCTTGGCACTTGGATCCCCATACAAACTTTGCATTCTTCTTTATCAGGGCGGTCATGGGTACCACGATAGATGAGAATCCTTGAAAAAACTTTCGGTAATAGCCAGCTAGTCCCAAGAAGCTTCGGATCTCGGTTAAGCTCTTCGGTACTGGACATTCTTTCACTGCCTCCACTTTACACGGATCAATCTCCACTCCATCACTAGAAATGATGTGGCCCAAGAATGCCACTCTATCAAGCCAAAAACTCACACTTGCTGAACTTGGCAAACAATTTCCTATCTTGCAGAACTTGCAGTGATGTCATCAAATGCTGATTATGCTCCTCCTTGCTCTTCGAATAGATCAAAATATCATCGATGAAGACTATAACAAACTGATCTAGATACGACTGAAAAACGCGATTCATGAGATCCATGGAGATCGTTGGCGCATTGATCAACCCAAATGGCATGACCATAAATCCATAGTGCCCATATCTAGTCCTAAACGTTGTCTAGTGAACATCGGACTTTTTCACTTTCAACTGATGGTATCCAGAACGAAGATCAATCTTCGAGAATATCGATGCTCCTTTTAATTGATTGAATAAGTCTTCAATTCTTGGCAGATGATACTTATTCTTGATAGTGACTCTATTCAGCTCTCGATAATCAATACAGAGTCGAATACTACCATCCTTCTTCTTCACAAACAATATTGGTGCGCCCCACCGAGAATAACTAGGGCGAATATAACCTTTGTCTAGCAATTATTGGATTTGATCTTTTAATTCTTTTATTTCAGCGGGTGATAGACGATAATGTACTTTAGAAATGGGTATTGTACTCGACATCAACTCAATAGAAAATTCCACCTCACGGTCAGGTGGAATGCCAGAAACGTCATCGGGAAAGACACTAGGAAAGTCTCTGACGATATCAACATCCTCTAGCTTCTGACTGATAGGAGCATTGGCTGTAGTGACACATAATATAAAAACATGGCATCCTCATCTGATAAGTTTCCTCGCTCAAAGACAAGAGATAAAGTGCGGCATTTGCTTGTTCCTCGCCGCCTCAAAAACAAAAGATTTCCCACTTGGCGGTCGAATAGACACCGATCTCTGACGAAAATCTATCGAAGCTCCATTCGCTGATAACCAATCCATACCGAATATGATGTCAATTTCAGGCATAGAGAGTACGATAAGATCTGTCCGAACCAAATCTTTATGCAAACAAAGCTCATTATTCTTCACAATGCTATACATTATCATTTGGTCACCGGAAGGAATAGAAACTTTGAAACCCAATCACATATCCTCAGAAATAATATTAAGTCGCTTAATGAAGGTTTCAGATATGAAAGCATGTGTAGCTCTCGAATCTAGTTGTGCATAGGTAGCTACACCTAGAATGATTATGCTCCAAGTGATAAGAGTCGTGTCTGACTCCTCCTCAGCTTCCTCAGCATGCTTACATAAGCTCTTCCCACAGTGGGTGCATTCTTCTTTGTGCAGTCAGCAGCTTTATGCCCTTCCTCCTTGAATATGAAGTATCTAAAAGATCCCCTCATGCACTTGCCATAATGTAAGAGATTGCACTCCTTGCATGATAGCCTCTCTGCAGGTTTGGTGCTCCAGGTTGTGATGGTTTTGGTGGTCCTGGCTTCTTCGCTTGCCCTTGGGGCTTTTGCTGCCCTTCATGTATGGCTTCTTATTCGGGTGAGAATTCTGCTAGTGTTGCTGTCTTTTGCGTTGCATGTAAAAATCAATATCTTTCAATGCTTGTTCGGCTTGGTATGCATAGGTAGAGGCAGCAGCATAATCCACTGGGCGCATCATCATAACATCATGACGGATGGCAGGTCGAAGTCCATCGATGAAGTGCCTCATCTTTTCAACAGGATCTCTAGCAATGAGGGGCACAAAGTGACAACCCATCTCAAACTTCCTCACGAACTCAGCCACAGTCGTGTCCCCCTAACGGAGACTCATAAACTCCCTCTTCAATCGTCCTCAAACATCAGCAGTGAAGTAATTCTCATAGAAAATCTCCTTAAATCGAACCCATGTAAGTGTGGCCAAGTCAATCCCAAGCTCCGCACCTTCCCACCAAATGGAAGCATCATCTCTGAACATGTAAGTGGCACACCTAACTCTGTCAGCGTCTCCCATATTCAAATAACGAAAGTGAATCTCGAGAGATCGAATCCAACCCTCAGCAGCGGGTCGGTAGTACAAGAAAGCTCCCTTGGACCAAGCCTCCGAAACTGATCGTAAATATCATGCTGTGGTCTAGGAGCATGGTGAAACTGCTCCTCAAAAAAACATGCCGTACCCTCTAATGCACGAGTAAAAACATCCCCATTAAGAGGTGGGGGTGTATTCTCTTGACGTTCTTCAGTATTATCGTCTTGATTTTCAGTATTAGGTGCACGTCTAGGAGCCATTGTATCTGAACGTTTTTCCAAATTCTAAACGTAACCAACATGCATATAAATCTAATTTTTTTAATCATGCAACATAAACTAATCCTTTTTTTGGCAAATTCAAGAATATAAAACATTTATTCTCAAAAAGCTATTAAACATGTAACGTAAAAATATAATTCATGTAATCATGGAGGTATCATCATATAAAGCATTTAAACTTAAAGATTGAGGCTTGACTACTGAGCTTCCCTGCACTGATGGTGGCACAACCCTTTACAGAAACATTGTTCTGATTCCAACTGAAACGTACACTACTCGTTTTCTTAAAAAGTACTAGAAATTTTTTTTTCCCAAACACTCGGCCGATACATAAATATATATACTTTATAAACTTTGCACCATTTTAAAAATAAAACAACCAACTATATTTGAAATTCAAATGAAATAGTTCAAAGTATAACAACGTCAAACGTTTTCAAATCCTAACTTAGCAATAAAGCTAAAGCTAACAACCTCTCAAAAACCACTCAAAAGCATAATGAAAGTCGTAAAAATCTTTAACATAAACTTAAAATCATAAGTGCGGAAAAACTAGCGCTGGAGATCGGGTTATGTACACCTTCAGTCCAGTAAGATCAACCATCAAAACCTCCACTAGCATCAAAATCATACTCACCTGCATCGATCACACCTAGTGAGTCTAAAGACTCAGCAAACCATAATCTTGATAACAAATAATACGTATACAATCACATGCAACAGTGAAAATACTTTAACTTAAAATATTGTTTCATAATCATGCATAAAATTAAATATTTTTCATATCATCATAAACATATTCATTGCCATCATATACGTATATGTATTCCTTTTCGTTGAATTCAGATCGTTAATTATGACTTTCGTATTCGTATTAAAGGTCGATGGATCCATCTATATGTAACCACATTACTGGGTGACCGGGACATCAGCGATACTCTTGCCCGTCAACTAAGCCTTGGCCTTACATATTATCGTATCATTGTATTAGTCACAATTACTTCACTTCCTTCAACATTTTATATTTCCATCACTTTATAAAAATTCATGCATTAAATAATCATTTTCTTTTAAACCAAGCATGTAACATATCTTTTAGCGTTAATGTTTCAACATAAAATTCCATAAAAATTTAAAATAATCATATTAACATATTTTACATCATTCCGGACACTGTCATGACGTTTACTATTTTTCAGATATAAAATCACCTTTTTACTCGTAGACGTAAAATTTCACGATTTTGACTTTTCCTTATTTCTGTTGACTCTAGACCATCCCAAATAATTATTTAAGCTTAGATAAATTTTCTGATATTTTTATTTAGCTTAAATTTATGGCTTTTTATTTATTCCTTAATTATAAATTCGTAAGGCGTTTTAATCCTGAATTAAATTCAAACTTTAACATTAAATTCTCAAATTTAAAAAATGGACTTTTTATATTTAATTTACCCTCATGAACCATGATTCGGCCCCGTTGAACCACGTTTCCAACTCTTGGCCATTTAAACCCTAAGGACCGAACCCTAGCCAAAACCTATGAGCCATCTTTCGGTTTTATCGAGCCAAGCCTGAGCCACCTTGAGCCGACCTCTGACAAGACCTCCCCTCGAGCCTACAAAACCCTTAGAAACCATCCCTAGCCCACGACGAAGCAACCTGCACGAGACAGTAGTCGCGCGAGTTCCATACAACACTAGGACTCTTCGAACCCGAGCTAGAACCTTAACCCTCGAGCCAACTCTGAGCTCAGCCCCTCGTGAACCTTCTCAAGAACCTAGAGACCTAGCTTAGCCCAGCCATGACCACCCTGGCAGAGCCCTGTTCCCTTGCGCCCAGCAGCTCCTCGCGATAAGCCACGAGTAGAGTCCTAGCTTTCTAGGACTCCTTCCCAACCACCGTGCTTGAGTCCTAGCATGACTAGGACTTTTCCTGACCCAACCATGTCCCAGCCCAGCCCTAGTCGCGCCAAATCCAAGCCATGCATGGTTGTTCCCTCAAAACCGAGTCCTTGACAATAAAACGTGCATCCATGGTTCCAGCTTGTTTCAATTCATGTGCAGCCTATCAACGTGAATCCTAGGACCTTTAACTCGTGTAAAAACGTTCCATAAACAATCCCTAATCATGGAATCCCCTTCATGTAAACATACATCATCTTTTGATGCAAAAATCATACTTTAAACACATGTACATGCACAAAAAAGAGAAAAATTAAAAGAGAAACTTGTTTTTCATGCAATCATAATTAAATACATATTAGGGTGTGATGGATGAGAAAAAGAAGAATTATGGCGTGCCTTTGCATATATAACGTACGAAATTACGTTGACGATGCGAAGAATGGCGACGAGAACTCTACGCTGAATTTTCCTCCACAAAAGCGAAGCCTTCTCCTTGAAAATAATCGTGTGTGCGTTTGTTTTGATGGTGCTAGGATTCTTTTGAGGCTAGGGGTGAGGGAGGCGTGAGTTTTAATGAATAATGGGATGGGGTTTAGGCTGTTTATTTGCTAAATAAAAAGTGTGCAAGCCTAGGCCTATTAGCATGGTTCAATAAGTCCAATAAGTCCAATAGTGCATTTTAAAATTATTTTGTTTAGGAAAGTTCGTGAAATTATTATCCGAGTTGTCAAAAAGTTCATATTTTTTATGAAAAGCGAATACCGTTAAAAATTACGTCTTGGCGTATAAAATCATCTCAAAACTCCTTGTTTTCACAAATAACATAAAGCATCCAAATAGTTCAATTAATTAATCAAAGTCATTTAAGAACTTTAATTATTTAATATGTTGGATTTGTACTCTTACAAGCCCATTAAACATACTTCAACTATATTTAATTTAATTTTTAATAAACTCAAATTTAGAGTTTAATAATTAAATTCTAAAATTTTATAAATTCAACTCCTTGATTTTATTCTCTTCAAATTTTAAATATTATAAATTAAACTCCTTGAATTTACTGTATCATAAATTCAACTCCTCGAATTTATTATCTCATAATTTAATTATCATAAATTCAACCCTTGAATTTGCTATATCATAATTTTATATAAATTCAACTCCTTGCATTTATTCTCTCCACGGGAATAAATGATCCAGTGCTTGGTGACCCTCAATGGTTCCGGGATACAGCTAGCCGTGGGTTCACAACTCTTTGTGATTCATGACATTTTCATTTATTCGGGCTTACCCCAATTTGCATCATTTCATACATCAACATTTGGTCATGAGAATGTCAGAAATCATTTTCTGATTAAACCAATCGAATCATGGTAAGAGCATCTAGTATCACCATCTCATGATTCTCTAGGTATAACTGATAGTGCCTGCAAAAACCAGTCGGTTATGATTAACATACATTACGGTCCATTCATCTCATATATCCCGATCGAATCTGCAACTATTGGTTCATCGAGGGTTGCATATTAGATTCGATAGCTATGTGATACAATCATGAAATATTCATAGTGTCATCACATGCACAACTAGATAACTCTTTCACTAATGTACATCTCACTCTCTGGCCAGATATTTCATGCACTATTATTTCGATAGATCACATAGGATATCCACACCCGTAGATGAGTGATGAATTCTCGACTACAATGCACTGGCTCCTACATATGTCGCAATTGCACCCAACCTCGCCACCTTGTGACCCTCGCAGAGTCGGAAAACGAGTCAAAGAACAATCCTAGTATGCATAGCCTCAATGTTGTCCCGGGTCGTAAGGACTAATTATGTACAATCACAATTACAGACTTTTCCTTTCGATGAATGATAACAACTTGAAAAATCCGAGAGAGTGATTTTCGGTACAATCATCGTATGATTACCCATATGCATAATTGGACATCTCTACACCTTTACCATGAAACACGGTGCACAATATCACAGATGCTAGTCTCAACCTCAATCGGCCTTTACCTTATTTTTAGACGACTGAATCGAGTAGGAACAAATTTAGAATATACAGTGTTTACAAATGAGTTTCAAGATTGATGCAACTTTGATTGTTGCACTCCCAAGAGCAAGTTGTCCACAAGTAGTATATTCGGTGAGTCCGAATATCATATTGCTACTACTTAAATTATAATTCAACCAAGTGTAGGTTGTCTGCAAGTAATATATTTCGTAAGTACGAGATCGATCCACAGAGAGGTTATTTTAAGTTTAAATTTATTAATTTATAGATTACCAAATGCAAGAACGAAGTTTACAAATTATAAATTTTGTCAAGGCTCGAGGATTTATTCTTGGTTTATGCAATATTGTTTAACTAAAAGTAAAACAAAGGAAACCACCATAAATAATGGTTCCAAGAAAATTAAATATTTAAACACACACCTAATATAATATAGTTCCCACTATAAAAAATACCGAATTCACCGATATTTTATATATGGTACCTATGATTATATATATAACTATATAAATATATAACTGCATAAAATAAATGTTAAATTAAATCATTATATTTCATTTAGAACAACCGGCAGAGCCACGCTATTGCCTAAATGAAATATATGATTTAATAAGTTAGTTGCGGGAAAGTAAAAGTTAGTTGCGATAAAGTAAATGTTAGATGCGGAAAGTAAAAGTTAGTTACGATAAAGTAAATGTTAGATGAGGAAAATAAAAGTTAGTTGCGATAAAGTAAATGTTAGATGCGGAAAGTAAAAGTTAGTTACGATAAAGTAAATGTTAGATTGTTAGATATCATAATATTTCATTTAGAACAACCGGCAGAGCCACGCTATTGCCTAAATGAAATATATGATTTAATAAGTTAGTTGCGGGAAAGTAAAAGTTAGTTGCGATAAAGTAAATGTTAGATGCGGAAAGTAAAAGTTAGTTGCGATAAAGTAAATGTTAGATGCGGAAAGTAAAAGTTAGTTGCGATAAAGTAAATGTTAGATGCGGAAAGTAAAAGTTAGTTGCGATAAAGTAAATGTTAGATGCGGAAAGTAAAAGTTAGTTGCGATAAAGTAAATGTTAGATGCGGAAAGTAAAAGTTAGTTGCGATAAAGTAAATGTTAGATGCGGAAAGTAAAAGTTAGTTGCGATAAAGTAAATGTTAGATGCGGAAAGTAAAAGTTAGTTGCGATAAAGTAAATGTTAGATGCGGAAAGTAAAAGTTAGTTGCGATAAAGTAAATGTTAGATTGTTAGATATCATAATATTTCATTTAGAACAACTGGCAGAACCACGCTATCGTCTAAATGAAATATATGATATAATTATATAAATATATATATATATATATATGTATATATGTATAATATAACAATAATAATTGATGAAATATTTATTGTATCAAAATTAAACAACAAATCAAGATAACCACTTCAATGGTATCAAGCATTTGTTGTAAATTGATAACAACAAATAATTCATTTTTATACCTAGAATAAAAATAAATTAGCAAAATGAAAACAAATAAAGAAAGAATATACAAAATATAAACAATCTTACTTCACCAAGAATTCATCAATTTCACCTTGACATAATAGATTTAGCTTTCCATGAACTTACTTTTGATCAACACTAAAAACATCACTCATAATTTAGAAAATGAAAAATATATTAGAACTTAGAACTTTTATACACACTCACACTATATTTTACAATGAGATAGAATGATTCTCAAGCTAGCACAAGGCCTCTATTTATAGGCCAAATGAGAGAAAGGGTCAAAAATTTTATTAATGCAATGTAGTTGTAATAGTAGTCTTTGTCTCCTCCAACTTCAATTCCATGTCCCTTCTTTCAATGCTTTGTTCCACGACTTTAATCACCGAATTTGACTCTGCTCAAAACAGCAAACATGTGGGGAATTGTCTGTAAATGAATTTGGCTACTTGGTTCACCTCATTTGGTTAAATATTGAAATAGTTATGATTTTTTTGCTATATGCTGGTCATGGTGAAAGTAAATTTGTCCTCCTTTTGATATTTTCACAATTTGATCATCTTAACCAACGTTTTAGGAAATCATGTCTTCTGAAAAGTTGTAGATAATTTCTCAAGAATTGCAAACATGTTTGAATCACTTCCATTTGAGTTTTCTAGCTTGAGTTATCATTATTTTACTTACACATAGAAAACCTAAAAATAAAACATATTTAGTAAGACATTTAAATATAAACACACAATACTAAAATAACATAATTTTAATGAAACTTAAATTTTAAATATTGATTTTAACATATAATAAATTATTAATTTTAAGTTTCATCACGTATCCACAGGGAAACTAAGGTAATTACAAGTACACTACAATGTCCTTTTGTTTTGTTTTTTTTCTTTTAATTGTTTGAATCTTTTATAACATCATAGAATCAGATTAAGTTTATGCTCCTTGACCACATATTTATTTAATTTGTACAATATATTTCTCTCTTTGTATTTTTTTTCTTCTTTCTTTTTTTATGAAAGATAAATAGGTCGTAGCATCTAACTTTAAAATTACATAGATCTTCAACATCTCTTTTTTTTCCAGGAAATATCAATTTTTTTTTCCCAAAATAAGAACTCAAAATCTAAACAATAGATAGCCTCTCTCATGATCAATAAAAGCTCGAAAGATTATTTATCAATCCTCTCCACGCACTCACAAAATATGTGTGAGTTTAAAATTTTAGGCACTCTTTGTGAGAACCCGAGATTTTACGATCCAAGGCGAATCAAGTAAGTAATACGAACTTGAAGTTTAACTCAAACTAAGCCTTAAATTTTCGTTCCAACTAGATAACTTGAATATTAACTTAGATTTCAGTAAACTTAACTCGAAGAAATAGCTTCAAAGCTCGGAGATTAACTCAACGGGAGGCCAAGCTACACGTAATCGCATTCATCAAAGTATTGTCATGGGAGGAGTAAAACCCCAGCTCAAGGACTCGATCTGTCAGCTCAAAGCAGCTCAACCAAGCTTGTCCTAACAAGAACAAAAAGGGAGCTATAAGTTGAGCCAAGAGTTTGGACAAATTAAATGTGCAGGAAATAACATTTGCGTTAACCCATGAAGGAGCTGCGGGAGGAGCTAATGGCTAGGACATCTTTATTATGCAAAGAATGACCCTTGATGCTTGGTTTGCCTTTGACCACCATTATGAGCACAATAAATCCTTTCTTGGGGAGCAAGAGTTCGGCCATGGCGGAGGAGAAAGGACCAAAAATTTCCTATAAATAAGACATCAAGGTTGAAGAAAAAGTGCTCCAAAAATAAGCATAAAAATTCGGTCCTCACCCTACTCAAACCTCTCCAAGTTTCGGCCAACAAAGCAAAGAAGAAGAAGGAAATTTCGTGCGGCCAGAGTTGTAATCCTGCGTCGAAGTGCTGCTCGATCGAAGACAGCATTTGCCAAAGTAACGTCGAAGTGCTGCCCGATTTTCAACAATAAACTTCCTACAAAAATCGGTAAGTGGGCTTTTGTTACATATTTTGTTGTATTTTTAAACGTTGATATAAATAATGTGACATGCATATATGTGTGTCCTTATTTTCGAAAAAGGCTATCTGTTTTGTTTAAAATTACGATCGATTATGTGTTTCTTCTATGTTTCAAATTTCTTTGATTCCGTTGTGGCTGTCTAAAAATCTGAAATTTTGAACTCTGAGAAATCTGATAAGTCCGTCTTTTGTTTTCTGAATTCTGCGTACGCTGTTACAATTAGAATTTGAAATGGGACAAGAATTGTGATTCTGTCTGGCCCTCAATGGTGGGTATAAAATCATTTCCGTTTGGCCCCCAATGGTGGGTATAAAACCATTTCTGTCTGGCCCCCACCGGTGGGTATAAAACCGAGTTCTGGCCTTACCCCTTGGAGGACTAACATATTGGGGACAATTTGACCATGGAAATGAGATGAGTAACAGTGTTTTGTCTGTTCTGAAATGATCTGAGTTGTTTTTGTTTTGTTTGATAAGTTCTGTCTTTCATTCGATTCGTTTCCGTCTTGTCAAATTAAGAATATTAAGTTTTGAAAGTATGTTAAAGAAAAATTTTAAAGAATTAAGTTCTATATGTATCTTTGGAATCGATCGACCCCTCACTTGCTAAGTGTTTTCACAAAACACTCTCCCCTTACAAATTTCAGATAAAAATGAAGAGCAAGTGAACGAGGAGGAACAAGAAGCGTTTTGGGGGATGGTGATTGGATTTCGAGATCAAGAAATCGATAATTTGTACCCTTTTCTTTTGTTCAGCTTATGAAAAACTCTGATGTAAAAGTTTATTTCTTTGTCATTGTAAGACAATACGCTATTTATGAAAAAAACTGGTTTGATTTGATACGAGGCTTTATTGTTTTCAATATAATTGTTACACAATGCTGGATGTCACTGACGCTTCGGACACGGGGCGTGACATTTAAGTGGTATCAAAGCCGCCAGGTTCATAATCCCGCTGAGATTTTTATAGACAAAATTTGACGAAGTCAAATTTTGGTAAAATCCTAGTGTATCCCAACCTGTTTTCAACTTTCATTTGTTACCCGAAACTTTCGATCAACTTCAAAAATCTATCCCTCCGATCGTTTCGCAACTCTTAATATCAAAAATTTTCCACGACAATTTTATTTCTATTATTTGTGCCTTTCTATCATTTATACGATTCTGATACTTTACCTCGATCTATATCCTAGGAAATGGCTGCTCCCCGTACGCGCGCACAGGCTGCCCTTTGTATGCGTCAGCTTACCATCGATAATCAAGCTAGGGAGATAGCGACCTTGAAAGCGCAACTAGCCAAGGAAAGATTGGAGAAGCAGGAGCTTGGTGAGATTAGACACATACTTGAGACTGACATGCAGCGGTTGACTCATCACTTGGACTTGACTGAGAGCCAACTTCTACAGATACCGACTGATTCGGCTCGCATTGCGCGCTTAGCTTCACTAAACAAGAATCTGCTGGAAAGAGTTGAGACAGAGAGAGAGCGCGCTACTCAGGCTCGTCAGCGTCAGGAAGATTTCAGCGCCAAGCAAGAGCGGTACATCTCAAAGCTCCACGGCACTATGGACAGACTCCAAGATCAGAAAAACTATTTGCACCTTGTGATAGAGAACAAGGAGGAAGAGGAAGAAGCACCGATGGAGGTAGCCAATGACGACAGTGACAACGACAGCGACGGAGGAGAGATGATAGACTAGATTAATATCAAGATTATAATAAAAATATTTGGATTGTAATGAAATTATGATTAAGAAAATATTATGTACTGAATTATTTTTAAATGAAACTTTCTATTATCTTATTGCATATTTAAAAAATTGGATGAGTATACTATCAATAAAATTGTGTTTTTATCTTTATAGGAAAAAAAACATGAATCTTCAAAGCATTATAAATGAACTTCAAAAACAACTTCAGGAAAATGAGACAGAAATTAAAACACTGAAAGAAAAAAATGAAAAACTTGAGAGAGACAACTACCAGCTGGATGGGAATAACGTATGCATGATGGAGGATCTTCGTGAAGCCAGAGAGGAAGAAAAGAAACTACGCGAGGACGTTAGACGTTATGCTGCCTATCATCTAGAGTCGGAGCGTCGACACGAGATCACCAAGCAAGAGTTAAACAAAGCTCAGGATAGGATTCTTACACTCAAAATCCGGGATGACAGCCTTCTCAAAAAACAACGCCGTCTTGAAGAACGGATCGAAGAACAAGAAATTGATGAAAAAGTAAGCCAATAAACAATACAGGAGCTTCAGGAGCAAGTAAAAAACCTTGACCACCACAACACACAGTTGCAAAATTATATTGATCAGCTACAGAATAACATGATCAATATGGAGGAAATCTTGGAAGAACTTGAAGCTAACCAAGAAGAAAATCCTATTGTAGAAGAGGAGATTAATGAGACAGTAGGAGACAGTGAAGTCATAGACGAGTAGGGAGAGAACTCTAGATTAAATATCAATTGTAACCAGAACTATCTGATTAATCATTTATTAGAAACTTTTGGGTTGTATGAAAATTTTACAAATTAATGAATTTATTTCTTTAATTTAATATTGTGACAAACAAATTAATAAATTACATGTTTATAGGATATGGCAGGCAGACCACCCCGAAACAACCGTACCCCTCGTGGTGCCAACCAAAATGAAAATCCACCACCACCAAGAGTGAATATCTTTCAAGAAGACATGATGGCGATAGCTACTATCGTAGCCGCGACATTGCAAGGATTCGTGAACCCATTGGCTAACGCGATCCAACCACCCCAAGCACCACAACCTCATGGAATTAAATACCATTATGAATCTCTGAGAAGAAATCGAGTTCCAACCTTCGATGGGAACCCAGACCCGGAAGTCAGACACAACTGGCTGAAGAATATCGAAACACAACTGCATTTACTGGAAATACCTGAAGAACTGAGAGTGGAAGTTGTAACACTGTTTTTGGAAGACCGAGCTAGGAAATGGTGGGAAACTGTGTCACCATCTCTAGCAGAAATAGAAGAAATCACATGGCAGGTTTTCAGAAGAGAATTTTTGAAACAATACTATCCAGCCGAGTTTCGTCTGCAGAAGCTGAATGAGTTTGAAAATTTCAGGCAGACACCGGATATGACAGTAATGGAATATACCTCAAAATTTAATGACTTGGGAACCTACGTCCCAACAATTTTGTCTGATGAAACCTTGAAGATGCATTGTTTCAAGAAAGGACTGAACAGTCGGATTCAATCGGCTTTGGCAGTGTTCAAACCAAACAACTTTGCTGATTTGATGGGCGCGGCAATGAGCGCGGAAACAGATATTAAGCGCTGTGAAGATGAAAACAGAAAAATGGTCACAAATTTAAGAAGCCAAATCATTCCAGCGGACCTCCAAGAGGAAATTTTAACAGTACTGGCAACACCGAAGGAAAGTGGTGCGATACATGTCAACAGAAGCATGTTGGAGAATGTTATCGGAAGACAGGCGCTTGTTTTTAATGCGGAAAGGTGGGTCATAGAATTAAAGATTGTCCAGACAACAAGGACAAATGAATGGGGCCTAGCAAGAAAAATGAAAACAAAACCAATGCACGGGTATATGCAATCATCCAAGAGGAAGCTGATAACACCAATGAAGTGGTAGCAGGTACTATCTTACTCAATGAAATTCCTGCATATGCCTGGTTTGATTGTGGTGCTACACACTCGTTTGTGTCTAGAAGATTTGCTAAAAACCTTAAACTTGAACATGATACTCTTATTGAACCATTAAGAGTGGCAACACCGGCGAGTAAAATAATTGAGACACACAAAGTGTATCGAAACTGTAAAATTTGTATCAGCTAACAAACTTTTGAAGTAGAATTGATTCAACTCAATATGGTTGAGTTTGACATCATTCTTGGAATGGACTGGTTAGCTAAAAACCATGCCATAGTGGACTGTCAAAAGAAAGAAATTATGCTTCAGACTTCGACTAAAGAAGAAGTCATATACCACGGAAAATCCAAGGAAAGGAAATCTCTGTTATCCGCCTCACAAGCGTGGAAGGCCATAAAAGAAGGAGAAGAAATCGATCTGGCAATGATCACTGAGATCAAGGGAGAAGAAGTCCCAAAGTTGGAAGATATTCTAATTGTTCAGGATTTTCCATATGTTTTTCCTGAGGAATTACCGGGTGAGATACCCGATAGGGAAGTGGAATTCGAAATTAATTTGGTCCCTGGTGCTGCACCAATCTCAAAGGCACCATACCGAATGGCTCCAGCCGAATTGAAAGAGTTAAAGGAGCAACTTCAGGAATTACTGGACAAGAAGCAGATTCGTCCCAGTGCATCCCCGTGGGGAGCCCCAGTACTATTCGTCAAGAAGGACGGGAGTATGAGGCTATGTATTGACTACCGGGAGTTAAACAAGATCACCATAAAGAATAAGTACCCACTCCCGAGAATAGACGATCTATTTGATCATCTAAAGGGAGCCAAAGTTTTCTCAAAACTCGATCTAAGATCTGGTTATCATCAACTGAAAGTCAAAACCGAGGATATCTCTAAAACTGCTTTTAGGACAAGATATGGACATTACGAATTTACGGTAATGCCTTTTGGTTTAACAAATGCTCCGGCAGCATTCATGGACCTGATGAATCGAGTATTCAAACCATACCTCGACAGGTTTGTGGTTATTTTTATAGATGATATCTTGGTATACTCACCAAGTGAGGAAGAACACCGGGAACATTTGCGTCTCACGTTGCAAACACTGAGAGAAAAAAAACTATATGCCAAATTCAAGAAGTGTGAATTTTGGTTAAAAAGTGTGGCGTTCCTAGGTCATATAATTTCTGAATCTGGGGTGTCAGTAGACCCTAAGAAAGTAGAGGCAATCAAGGATTGGCCACAACCGAAGACAGTAACTGAAGTAAGGAGTTTTCTTTGTTTAGCTGGCTATTATAAGAAGTTCGCGGAAAAATTTTCGTCAATTGCCGTTCCTCTTACTAAACTTACTCAGAAGAACTCAAAGTTAATTTGGAATGAAGCATGTGAGAAGAGTTTTGAAACCCTGAAAACAAAACTCGCAACTACACCAGTATTAATACTCCCTGAAGATGGCAAGGACTTCACAGTATATAGTGACTCTTCAAAAGGAGGATTAGGGTGTGTACTTATGCAAGAGGGCCAGGTAATTGCTTATGCCTCACGACAACTAAAACCATATAAGCAGAATTACCCCACTCATGACTTGGAGGTAGCCGCAGTGGTATTTGCGCTTAAAATCTGGAGGCACTACCTTTATGGAGTAAAATGTGAAGTTTTTACTGACCACCAGAGCCTCAAGTACATTTTCACCCAAAAAGAATTAAATATGAGGCAAAGATGGTGGATGGAACTTCTAAAAGATTATGATTTGGTAATCAATTATCATCCGGGTAAGGCGAATAAGGTGGCAGATGCTTTGAGCCGAAGAAACTTTGGAAAAGTAAGCTTATCTTCACTATCAGCACAATCAGGGCTTCGAGAAACCATTAAATTAAAGCAAAGTCAAGACACCTCCATCTTTAAAATTAAGGAACAGATCCAAGAAGGAAAACTTCCAGAATTTCAAATTGATGAGAATGGTATCCTTTTTATGGAAGGACGGTTGTATGTGCCCGATGTCGATGGAATTCAAGAAGAAGCAATGATCGAGGCACATAAATCGAGATTTTCAGTACATCCAGGAAGCACCGAAATGTACAGAGACCTGAAGAACAACCACTGGTGGAATGGAATGAAGAAAGACGTAGCCGTCTTTGTTTCCGAATGCCTAACCTGTCAACAAGTCAAGGCAGAACATCAAAGACCTGGAGGACTTTTACAGCCGTTGGAAATACCAACATGGAAGTGGGATAACATCTCCATGGACTTTGTAGTCGGACTACCAAAATCAAGACAAGGTCATGATGGAATCTGGGTAATCGTTGACAGATTGACGAAGTCGGCACATTTCTTACCGGTACGGATGACTTACAACCTGGATAAACTCGCTACCTTGTATATGGACAATATAATGAGACTACATGGAGTCCCGACAGGTATACTGTCTGACAGAGATCCAAGATTTGTATCAAGATTCTGGAAAATTTTCAAAAGGCGATGTGAACCAAAGTCACTCTCAGCACAGCCTATCATCCTCAGACTGATGGCCAAACCGAGAGGACAATTCAAACCCTCGAGGACATGTTGAGAGCATGTGCTCTGGATTTTCATGGAAATTGGAGTGAGCAGTTACCGTTGATAGAGTTTGCTTATAATAACAGCTACCACATTAGCATTGAGATGGCTCCGTATGAGGCTCTGTATGGCCGAAATTGTAGGTCGCCTCTATACTGGGATGAAGTCAGAGAAAAGGCTGTTACTGGACCAGAGCTCATTCAAATAACCGTTGAGAAAGTAGCCATAATCAAGGAAAGACTCAAGACAGCCCAAGATAGACAAAAGAGCTGGGCAGATTTGAAGAGAAGACCGTTGGAATTGGAGATCGGTGAAAAGGCTTACGTCAAGGTCTCTCCCATGAAAGGAGTAGTTCGGTTCAGTAAATCCGGAAAGTTAAACCCGAGATATGTGGGACCGTTCGAAATATTGGAAAAGGTGGGGACCTTAGCCTACCGTCTTGCTTTGCCGCCTGATATGTCCAGGATTCACAATGTTTTCCACATCTCACAGCTGAGGAAATATGTTCCAGATCCGAATCATGTACTCAAGGTTACACCACTGATGATTGAAGGAAAACACAACGAAGAAATTAAATACGAAGAAGTCCCTACCCGAATAGTGGACTCAAAAGACCAAGTGTTGAGAAATCGGACAATACCTTATGTCAAGGTACAGTGGTCAAATCACACTGAAAAGGAGGCAACTTGGGAACTCGAGGAGAAATTGCGATCACAATACCCTCATCTATTCAAAAGATCAAACTAATACAAGTTTCGAGAACGAAACTTTCAATAAGGAGGGAGGGATGTGAGAACCCGAGATTTTACGATCCAAGACGAATCAAGTAAGTAATACGAACTTGAAGTTTAACTCAAACTAAGCTCTAAAATTTTCGTTCCAACTAGATAACTTGAATATTAACTTAGATTTCAGCTAACTTAACTCGAAGAAATAGCTTCAAAGCTCGGAGATTAACTCAACGGGAGGCCAAGCTACACGTAATCGCATTCATCAAAGTATTGTCCTGGGAAGAGTAAAACCCCAGCTCAAGGACTCGATCCGTCAGCTCAAAGCAGCTCAACCAAGCTTGTCCTAACAAGACCAAAAAGGGAGCTATAAGTTGAGCCAAGAGTTTGGACAAATTAAATGTGCAGGAAATAACCTTTGCGTTAACCCATGAAGGAGCTGCGGGAGGAGCTAAGGGCTAGGACATCTTTATTATGCAAAGAATGACCCTTGATGCTTGGTATGCCTTTGACAACCATTATGAGAACAATAAATCCTTTCTTGGGGAGCAAGAGTTCGGCCATGGGGGAGGAGAAAGGACAAAAAATTTCCTATAAATAAGACATCAAGGTTGAAGAAAAAGTGCTCCAAAAATAAGCATAAAAATTCGATCCTCACCCTACTCAAACCTCTCCAAGTTTCGGCCAACAAAGCAAAGAAGAAAAAGGAAATTTCGTGCAGACCAGAGATGTAATCCTGCGTCAAAGTGCTGCTCGATCGAAGACAGCATTTGCCAAAGTAACGTCGAAGTGCTGCCCGATTTTCGACAACAAACTTCCTACAAAAATCGGTAAGTGGGATTTTGTTACCTATTTTGTTGTATTTTAAAACGTTGATATAAATAATGTGACATGCATATATGTGTGTCCTTATTTTCGAAAATGGCTATCTGTTTTGTTTAAAATTACAATCGATT
This sequence comes from Primulina huaijiensis, assembly GCF_012295235.1. Taxonomy (NCBI): domain Eukaryota; kingdom Viridiplantae; phylum Streptophyta; class Magnoliopsida; order Lamiales; family Gesneriaceae; genus Primulina; species Primulina huaijiensis. The sequence continues at coordinate 14,092,617 of NC_133310.1, read as the reverse complement.
ATGTGTTTCTTCTATGTTTCGAATTTCTTTGATTCCGCTGTGTCTGTCTAAAAATCTGAAATTTTGAACTCTGAGAAATCTGATAAGTCCGTCTGTTGTTTCTGAATTCTGCGTACGCTGTTACAATTTGAATTTGAAATGGGACGAGAATTGTGATTCTGTCTGTGTAAAGGCCTAGAAATCCTTACTTGAAAATTTGCGGAAAATTAAAAATTTTCTTTTTAAACTAAATGAAATATTCAGTTCATAAAATAAACTGTTAAATAATGTATCATGTTTAAAAATAGCAGCGGAAGAAATTAATGTTATAAAAATAACTGTAAAAAAAATTTATCCAACGGTAGATAAAAATGTTTGAGCAATAAAAATAATAAATGCTGAAAATGAGGTCCTCGGGTCCCACTACTGCCGACTCGAGCTGGCTCACTGATCCCCGCCCTCGGTCCCGACATCATCAGTACCTACAACAATCAAGTCTAGTGAGTCTAAAGACTCAGCATGCATATATCGTAAATAACAATTAAATAAATAATAAAGTCGCATGCAAGTGAAAATATCCTGTAATGAGGTGTAACGTAAAATATCATTTCAATGGTAATTATAGTACGTGCATAACTGAACTGAAAATATCATAGTGAAAATGTTTGCTCCTTGGAGCCCTGTAATGAAATAACTTGTAATAATTTTCTGGTGAGATTATGGTCTACGCAAGTGGTCCCTGAACTGA
>NC_133310.1:14084346-14086514 GCF_012295235.1 Primulina huaijiensis | reverse complement strand
TCTGCCATCTCTGTCGGTGCTAGTCGGTACGGCGCTTTTGAGATCGGAGCCGTACCTGGCATAAGCTCGATGGAAAACTCCACCTCTCTCTCAGGTGGCATACCAGAGACGTCTTCAGGGAAAATGTCTAAGAAGTCTCTAACAATCGGAACATCTGAGGCTGACTGACTGGGTGCCTCGGGGACAGATATAAAAGTTGCTAAAAATGCCCGACACCCTCTATGCATGAGCTTCCTAGCCTGGATATAAGGCATAATGCGCGGTAAAGGAAAATACATGTCCGGCTCAAATAAGAACTGTGTCATCCCAGGCGGTCGGACTAAAATGGATCTCCGCTGAAGGTCGATCAAAACTCTGTTCCGCGATAGCCAGTCCATCCCCAGAATGATGTCAAACTCTGGCATCGGCAATAAGATGAGATCCGCATAAACAAGATTTCCATGCAGCTCAAGGTCTATGTCTCGGATCACGCTGGTGGCGGTTATCTCCTCTCCCGAAGGCAACGACACCGAATAGGCTACATCTAGCCCGATGGTCTTAACTTTGAGAAAGTTTGCAAAGACCTCTGAAATAAATGAGTGGGTAGCCCCTGAATCTATCAGGGCTTTGGTAGCTGAGCCAGCTATGAAAATTCTCCCTGAAAGTTCGGAACACTAAGCTGAACCCAAATAATCACAAGAGCTAAGCTTATAGACATGCAAAGGTCACAGTTCTTCTAACTAAATCCCAAAAATCATACTGAGTGGAGCATGCAATCCTATCGCAATTCTAAGTTCAAAATCTTAATCCCGATTCCCAAAACATTGGAATACAAATGTAACTTAAAGCTGTAAGGTACCTGTCATCAGCATGGTGTCAGGGTTCGTCTCCGCAGCATGGAGAGCAAAAACTCTGCCTTGGGTAGGCAGATTCTTCCGGGGGCACTGCCGTAGCATGTGGTCCGTGCTGCCACACTTAAAACATTTCCCTGAGCCAAACATGCATGCTCCCGGATGACGGCGTGAGCACTTGGGATAGACTGGGTGCTCAAAGGTCCTCGGGACGGCACGTCCCTGCTGCTGCTGCTGCTCCTGATGCTGCTGAGGTCCTCCTCTGTTTCTGGGCGGCCCGTAATGCGGCCTCTTATGCTGATGCTGATGCTGCTGAGGAAGAGGACGGTGGGGTACCTGGATTGGGCGCTTGCCCTGACGGTCTCTCTCGATGTCCCGCTGATCCTGCTCTGTTGCTAAGGCTTTGGAGACAGCGACCTCATAAGAAGTAGGGTCAGACACCCTAACATCACGACGCAAGATCGGCCGTAAACCCATCAAGAAATGCATCAACTTGGCTTTAGCATCATTCGCGATCAGGGGTACAAAATGACAACCCCTCTCAAACTTACGGATGAACTCCGTAACAGTCATATCCCCCTGTCTCAGGCTCATGAACTCTGTGGTCAACCTGGTGCGCACCTCCTCCGTAAAATATTTGGAGTAGAATACCTCCGTGAAACGTATCCATGACAGGGTAGCCAAGTTAAGGGCTACTGAAGCTCCTTCCCACCATAAGCGGGCATCTCCTCCGAATAGATAAGAGGCACAACGAACTCGATCTGCATCTCCAAGCTCCATGAACTCGAAGATAACCTCGAGGGACTTGATCCAGCCCTCGGCAATCATGGGGTCCGACGTCCCTGAAAACTCCTTCGGACGCATCTTCATGAATCTCTCATAGACAGCCTCGGGCCCTGTCGGCCTGGTCACCACAGCATGGTTCCCCGCAAACTGTGCGAAGAACTGAGTCATCCCAGCTAGCATCTGGGCGTTCATGTCCGGTGGAGGCGGAGGGGGTAAATCTCCTTCCTGCCTCTGCTCCTCCCTGTCCTCTTGGCGAGGCTCCTCATTTCTAGTGCTCTCGGGAATGCGTCTAGGGGGCATCCTGTGCCATACATAACCCATACGTAACCAACATGCATAATTCCATAATTTAATTTAAATTTAAATACTGCACAATAAAAATCAGGACGTAAAATAATTCATGAAAACATGCTGTTAAATAATTCATGCTTTAAATAAAATACGTAAATGTAAAACTTACAAACCGAAGACGTGACTTCGTGAGCTTCTCGAGATCAGTAGTAGTGCAACCCTATACAGAACCATTGCTCTGATACCAGCTGTAAAGGCCTA